>NW_026090275.1:0-13089 GCF_024586455.1 Bactrocera neohumeralis
GTATATACAAGAATATCGACTTTATACCAAATATAAGATTGTGGAATTCTTCCAAATGCACTGCCGTTATAACTTTATATCCACTTCAGTAAGATGAAGAAGGTTAATTAACTTAAATAAGTGAAGTAAATGATTTAGAGAAACTCAATATCGATTGCTAAGTGTGTATATACAAGAATATCGACTTTGTACCTAAATATAAGATTGTGGAATTCTTCCAAATGCACTGCCGTTATGGCTTTATATCCACTTCAGTAAGCTGAAGAAGGTTCATTAACTTAAATAAGTGAAGTAAATGATTTGAAGAAACTCAATATCGATTGCTAAGTGTGTATATACAAGAATATCGACTTTATACCTAAATATAAGATTGCGGAATTATTCCAAATGCACTGCCGTTATTTTATATCCACTTCAGTAAGATGAAGGGTTAATTAACTTAAATAAGTGAAGGAAATTATTTGAAGAAACTCAATATCGATTGCTAAGTGTGTATATACAAGAATATCGACTTTATACCCAAATATAAGATTGTGGAATTCTTCCAAATGCACTGCCGTTATGGCTTTATATCCACCTCTGTAAGAGGAAGAAGGTTAATTAACTTAAAGGAGTGAAGGAAATAATTTGAGAAACTCAATATCAATTGCTAAGTGTGTGTATACAAGAATATCGACTTTATACCTAAATATAAGATTGTGGAATTCTTCCAAATGCACTGCCGTTATAACTTTATATCCACTTCAGTAAGATGAAGAAGGTTAATTAACTTAAATAAGTGAAGTAAATGATTTAGAGAAACTCAATATCGATTGCTAAGTGTGTATATACAAGAATATCGACTTTATACCTAAATATAAGAGAGTGGAATTCTTCCAAATGCACTGCCGTTATGGCTTTATATCCACTTCAGTAAGATGAAGAAGGTTAATTAACTTAAATAAGTGAAGTAAATGATTTGAAGAAACTCAATATCGATTGCTAAATGTGTATATACAAGAATATCGACTTTATACCTAAATATAAGATTGTGGAATTCTTCCAAATGCACTGCCGTTATAACTTTATATCCACTTCAGTAAGATGAAGAAGGTTAATTAACTTAAATAAGTGAAGTAAATGATATAGAGAAACTCAATATCAATTGCTAAGTGTGTATATACAAGAATATCGACTTTGTACCTAAATATAAGATTGTGGAATTCTTCCAAATGCACTGCCGTTATGGTTTTATATCCACTTCAGTAAGATGAAGAAGGTTAATTAACTTAAATAAGTGAAGTAAATGATTTAGAGAAACTCAATATCAATTGCTAAGTGTGTATATACAAGAATATCGACTTTATACCTAAATATAAGATTGTGGAATTCTTCCAAATGCACTGCCGTTATAACTTTATATCCACTTCAGTAAGATGAAGAAGGTTAATTAACTTAAATAAGTGAAGTAAATGATTTAAGAAACTCAATATCGATTGCTAAATGTGTATATACAAGAATATCGACTTTATACCTAAATATAAGATTGTGGAATTCTTCCAAATGCACTGCCGTTATCACTTTATATCCACTTCACTAAGATGAAGAAGGTTAATTAACTTAAATAAGTGAAGTAAAAGATTTGAATAAACTCAATATCGATTGCTAAAAGTGTGTATATACAAGAATATCGACTTTATACCCAAATATAAGATTGTGGAATTCTTCCAAATGCACTGCCGTTATGGTTTTATATCCACTTCAGTAAGATGACGAATGTTAATTAACTTAAATAAGTGAAGGAAATGATTTGAAGAAACTCAATATCGATTGCTAAGTGTGTATATGCAAGAATATCAACTTTATACCTAAATATAAGATTGTGGAATTCTTCCAAATGCACTGCCGTTATAACTTTATATCCACTTGAGTAAGATGAAGAAGGTTAATTAACTTAAATAAGTGAAGTAAATGATTTAGAGAAACTCAATATCAATTGCTAAGTGTGTATATACAAGAATATCGACTTTATACCTAAATATAAGATTGTGGAATTCTTCCAAATGCACTGCCGTTATAACTTTATATCCACTTCAGTAAGATGAAGAAGGTTAATTAACTTAAATAAGTGAAGTAAATGATTTAAGAAACTCAATATCGATTGCTAAATGTGTATATACAAGAATATCGACTTTATACCTAAATATAAGATTGTGGAATTCTTCCAAATGCACTGCCGTTTTGGTTTTATATCCACTTCAGTAAGATGAAGAAGGTTAATTAACTTAAATAAGTGAAGTAAATGATTTGAAGAAACTCAATATCAATTGCTGAGTGTGTATATACAAGAATATCGACTTTATACCTAAATATAAGATTGTGGAATTCTTCCAAATGCACTGCCGTTATGGCTTTATATCCACTTCAGTAAGATGAAGAAGGTTAATTAACTTAAATAAGTGAAGTAAATGATTTGAAGAAACTCAATATCGATTGCTAAATGTGTATATACAAGAATATCGACTTTATACCTAAATATAAGATTGTGGAATTCTTCCAAATGCACTGCCGTTTTGGTTTTATATCCACTTCAGTAAGATGAAGAAGGTTAATTAACTTAAATAAGTGAAGTAAATGATTTGAAGAAACTCAATATCGATTGCTAAATGTGTATATACAAGAATATCGACTTTATACCCAAATATAAGATTGTGGAATTCTTCCAAATGCACTGCCGTTTTGGTTTTATATCCACTTCAGTAAGATGAAGAAGGTTCATTAACTTATATAAGTGAAGTAAATGATTTGAGAAACTCAATATCGATTGCTAAGTGTGTATATACAAGAATATCGACTTTATACCTAAATATAAGATTGTGGAATTCTTCCAAATGCACTGCCGTTATAACTTTATATCCACTTCAGTAAGATGAAGAAGGTTAATTAACTTAAATAAGTGAAGTAAATGATTTGAAGAAATTAAATATCAATTGCTAAGTGTGTATATACAAGAATATCGACTTTATACCTAAATATAAGATTGTGGAATTCTTCCAAATGCACTGCCGTTATAACTTTATATCCACTTCAGTAAGATGAAGAAGGTTAATTAACTTAAATAAGTGAAGTAAATGATTTGAAGAAACTCAATATCGATTGCTAAATGTGTATATACAAGAATATCGACTTTATACCTAAATATAAGATTGTGGAATTCTTCCAAATGCACTGCCGTTATGGTTTTTTATATCCACTTCAGTAAGATGAAGAAGGTTAATTAACTTAAATAAGTGAAGTAAATGATTTGAATAAACTCAATATCGATTGCTAAGTGTGTATATACAAGAATATCGACTTTATACCTAAATATAAGAAGGTGGAATTCTTCCAAATGCACTGCCGTTATGGTTTTATGTCAACTTCAGTAAGTTAATTAACTTAAATAAGTGAAGAAGGTTATTTAACTTAAATAGGTAAAGGAAATGATTTGAGGAAACTCAATATCGAATGCATTAATCAGTATATACAAGAATATCGACTTTATACCCAAATATAAGATTGTGGAATTCTTCCAAATGCACTGCCGTTATAACTTTATATCCACTTCAGTAAAAGGAAGAATGTTAATTAACTTAAATAAGTGAAGTAAATGATTTAGAGAAACTCAATATCAATTGCTAAGTGTGTATATACAAGAATATCGACTTTATACCCAAATATAAGATTGTGGAATTCTTCCAAATGCACTGCCGTTATGGTTTTTATATCCACTTCAGTAAGATGAAGAAGGTTAATTAACTTAAATAAGTGAAGTAAATGATTTAAGAAACTCAATATCGATTGCTAAATGTGTATATACAAGAATATCGACTTTTATACCTAAATATAAGATTGTGGAATTCTTCCAAATGCACTGCCGTTATAACTTTATATCCACTTCAGTAAGATGAAGAAGGTTAATTAACTTAAATAAGTGAAGTAAATGATTTGAAGAAACTCAATATCGATTGCTTGAAGTGTATATACAAGAATATCGACTTTATACCCAAATATAAGATTGTGGAATTCTTCCAAATGCACTGCCGTTATGGTTTTATATCCACTTCAGTAAGATGAAGAAGGTTAATTAACTTAAATAAGTGAAGTAAATGATTGAAGAAACTCAATATCGATTGCTAAATGTGTATATACAAGAATATCGACTTTATACCTAAATATAAGATTGTGGAATTCTTCCAAATGCACTGCCGTTATAACTTTATATCCACTTCAGTAAGATGAAGAAGGTTAATTAACTTAAATAAGTGAAGTAAATGATTTGAAGAAACTCAATATCGATTGCTAAATGTGTATATACAAGAATATCGACTTTATACCCAAATATAAGATTGTGGAATTCTTCCAAATGCACTGCCGTTATAACTTTATATCCACTTCAGTAAGATGAAGAAGGTTAATTAACTTAAATAAGTGAAGTATGTTAATGATTTAGAGAAACTCAATATCAATTGCTAAGTGTGTATATACAAGAATATCGACTGGGTACCCAAATATAAGATTGTGGAATTCTTCCAAATGCACTGCCGTTATAACTTTATATCCACTTCAGTAAGATGAAGAAGGTTAATTAACTTAAATAAGTGAAGTAAATGATTTGAAGAAACTCAATATCAATTGCTAAATGTGTATATACAAGAATATCGACTTTATACCTAAATATAAGATTGTGGAATTCTTCCAAATGCACTGCCGTTATAACTTTATATCCACTTCAGTAAGATGAAGAAGGTTAATTAACTTAAATAAGTGAAGTAAATGATTTGAAGAAACTCAATATCGATTGCTAAGTGTGTATATACAAGAATATCGACTTTATACCAAATATAAGATTGTGGAATTCTTCCAAATGCACTGCCGTTATGGCTTTATATCCACTTCAGTAAGATGAAGAAGGTTAATTAACTTAAATAAGTGAAGTAAATGATTTGAAGAAACTCAATATCAATTGCTAAATGTGTATATACAAGAATATCGACTTTATACCTAAATATAAGATTGTGGAATTCTTCCAAATGCACTGCCGTTATAACTTTATATCCACTTCAGTAAGATGAAGAAGGTTAATTAACTTAAATAAGTGAAGTAAATGATTTAAGAAACTCAATATCGATTGCTAAGTGTGTATATACAAGAATATCGACTTTATACCTAAATATAAGATTGTGGAATTCTTCCAAATGCACTGCCGTTATAACTTTATATCCACTTCAGTAAGATGAAGAAGGTTAATTAACTTAAATAAGTGAAGTAAATGATTTGAAGAAACTCAATATCGATTGCTAAGTGTGTATATACAAGAATATCGACTTTATTCCTAAATATAAGATTGTGGAATTCTTCCAAATGCACTGCCGTTATAACTTTATATCCACTTCAGTAAGATGAAGAAGGTTAATTAACTTAAATAAGTGAAGTAAATGATTTGAAGAAACTCAATATCGATTGCTTAAGGTGTATATACAAGAATATCGACTTTATACCTAAATATAAGAAGGTGAAATTCTTCCAAATGCACTGCCGTTATGGCTTTATATCCACTTCAGTAAGATGAAGAAGGTTAATTAACTTAAATAAGTGAAGTAAATGATTTGAAGAAACTCAATATCGATTGCTAAATGTGTATATACAAGAATATCGACTTTATACCTAAATATAAGATTGTGGAATTTATCCAAATGCACTGCCGTTATGGTTTTATATCCACTTCAGTAAGATCAAGAAGGTTAATTAACTTAAATAAGTGAAGTAAATGATTTGAAGAAACTCAATATCGATTGCTAAATGTGTATATACAAGAATATCGACTTTATACCCAAATATAAGATTGTGGAATTCTTCCAAATGCACTGCCGTTATAACTTTATATCCACTTCAGTAAGATGAAGAAGGTTAATTAACTTAAATAAGTGAAGTAAATGATTTAGAAACTCAATATCGATTGCTAAGTGTGTATTTACAAGGATATCGACTTTATACCTAAACATAAGAAGGTGGAATTCTTCCAAATGCACTGCCGTTATGGTTTTATATCCACTTCAGTATGATGAAGGAGGCTAATTAACTTAAATAAGTGAAGTAAATGATTTGAAGTAACTCAATATCGATTGCTAAGTGTGTATATACAAGAATATCGACTTTATCCCTAAACATGAGAAGGTGGAATTCTTCCAAATGCGCTGCCTTTATGGCTTTATATCCACTTCAGTAAGAGGAAGAAGGTTAATTAACTTAAATAAGTGAAGTAAATGATTTGAAGAAACTCAATATCGATTGCTAAGTGTGTATATACAAGAATATCGACTTTATACCAAATATAAGATTGTGGAATTCTTCCAAATGCACTGCCGTTATGGCTTTATATCCACTTCAGTAAGATGAAGAAAGGTTAATTAACTTAAATAAGTGAAGTAAATGATTTGAAGAAACTCAATATCGATTGCTAAATGTGTATATACAAGAATATCGACTTTATACCTAAATATAAGATTGTGGAATTCTTCCAAATGCACTGCCGTTATAACTTTATATCCACTTCAGTAAGATGAAGAAAGGTTAATTAACTTAAATAAGTGAAGTAAATGATTTGAAGAAACTCAATATCGATTGCTAAATGTGTATATACAAGAATATCGACTTTATACCTAAATATAAGATTGTGGAATTCTTCCAAATGCACTGCCGTTATAACTTTATATCCACTTCAGTAAGATGAAGAAGGTTAATTAACTTAAATAAGTGAAGTAAATGATTTAAAGAAACTCAATATCGATTGCTAAATGTGTATATACAAGAATATCGACTTTGTACCTAAATATAAGATTGTGGAATTCCTCCAAATGCACTGCCGTTATGGCTTTATATCCACTTCAGTAAGATGAAGAAGGTTAATTAACTTAAATAAGTGAAGGAAATGATTTGAAGAAACTCAATATCGATTGCTAAATGTGTATATACAAGAATATCGACTTGTAACCAAATATAAGATTGTGGAATTCTTCCAAATGCACTGCCGTTATAACTTTATATCCACTTCAGTAAGATGAAGAAGGTTAATTAACTTAAATAAGTGAAGTAAATGATTTAAGAAGAAACTCAATATCAATTGCTAATGTGTATATACAAGAATATCGACTTTATACCTAAATATAAGATTGT
Source organism: Bactrocera neohumeralis (assembly GCF_024586455.1). NCBI lineage: Eukaryota > Metazoa > Arthropoda > Insecta > Diptera > Tephritidae > Bactrocera > Bactrocera neohumeralis. The sequence goes on from NW_026090275.1 coordinate 7,195, forward strand.
GGAATTCTTCCAAATGCACTGCCGTTATGGCTTTATATCCACTTCAGTAAGATGAAGAAGGTTAATTAACTTAAATAAGTGAAGTAAATGATTTGAAGAAACTCAATATCGATTGCTAAGTGTGTATATACAAGAATATCGACTTTGTACCTAAATATAAGATTGTGGAATTCTTCCAAATGCACTGCCGTTATAACTTTATATCCACTTCAGTAAGATGAAGAAGGTTAATTAACTTAAATAAGTGAAGTAAATGATTTGAAGAAACTCAATATCGATTGCTAAATGTGTATATACAAGAATATCGACTTTGTACCCAAATATAAGATTGTGGAATTCTTCCAAATGCACTGCCGTTATAACTTTATATCCACTTCAGTAAGATGAAGAAGGTTAACTAACTTAAATAAGTGAAGTAAATGATTTAGAGAAACTCAATATCAATTGCTAAATGGGTATATACAAGAATATCGACTTTATACCTAAATATAAGATTGTGGAATTCTTCCAAATGCACTGCCGTTATGGCTTTATATCCACTTCAGTAAGATGAAGAAGGTTAATTAACTTAAATAAGTGAAGTAAATGATTTGAAGAAACTCAATATCGATTGCTAAATGTGTATATACAAGAATATCGACTTTAGAACTAAATATAAGATTGTGGAATTCTTCCAAATGCACTGCCGTTATAACTTTATATCCACTTCAGTAAGATGAAGAAGGTTAATTAACTTAAATAAGTGAAGTAAATGATTTGAAGAAACTCAATATCGATTGCTAAGTGTGTATATACAAGAATATCGACTTTATACCTAAATATAAGATTGTGGAATTCTTCCAAATGCACTGCCGTTATAACTTTATATCCACTTCAGTAAGATGAAGAAGGTTAATTAACTTAAATAAGTGAAGTAAATGATTTAAAGAAACTCAATATCGATTGCTAAGTGTGTATATACAAGAATATCGACTTTATACCCAAATATAAGATTGTGGAATTCTTCCAAATGCACTGCCGTTATGGCTTTATATCCACTTCAGTAAGATGAAGAAGGTAAATTAACTTAAATAAGTGAAGTAAATGATTTGAAGAAACTCAATATCAATTGCTAAGTGTGTATATACAAGAATATCGACTTTATACCTAAATATAAGATTGTGGAATTCTTCCAAATGCACTGCCGTTATAACTTTATATCCACTTCAGTAAGATGAAGAAGGTTAATTAACTTAAATAAGTGAAGTAAATGATTTGAAGAAACTCAATATCGATTGCTTAAAGTGTATATACAAGAATATCGACTTTATACCCAAATATAAGAAGGTGAAATTCTTCCAAATGCACTGCCGTTATGGCTTTATATCCACTTCAGTAAGGTGAAGAAGGTTAATTAACTTAAATAAGTGAAGTAAATGATTTAAAGAAACTCAATATCGATTGCTAAGTGTGTATATACAAGAATATCGACTTTATACCTAAATATAAGATTGTGGAATTCTTCCAAATGCACTGCCGTTATAACTTTATATCCACTTCAGTAAGATGAAGAAGGTTAATTAACTTAAATAAGTGAAGTAAATGATTTAGAGAAACTCAATATCGATTGCTTAAAGAGTATATACAAGAATATAGACTTTATACCTAAATATAAGAAGGTGAAATTCTTCCAAATGCACTGCCGTTTTGGTTTTATATCCACTTCAGTAAGATGAAGAAGGTTAATTAACTTAAATAAGTGAAGTAAATGATTTGAAGAAACTCAATATCAATTGCTGAGTGTGTATATACAAGAATATCGACTTTATACCTAAATATAAGATTGTGGAATTCTTCCAAATGCACTGCCGTTATAACTTTATATCCACTTCAGTAAGATGAAGAAGGTTAATTAACTTAAATAAGTGAAGTAAATGATTTAGAGAAACTCAATATCAATTGCTAAGTGTGTGTATACAAGAATATCGACTTTATACCCAAATATAAGATTGTGAAATTCTTCCAAATGCACTGCCGTTATGGTTTTATATCCACTTCAGTAGAACGAAGAAGGTTAATTAACTTAAATAAGTGAAACAAATGATTTGACGAAACTCAATATCGATTGCTAAGTGTGTATATACAAGAATATCGACTTTATACCTAAACATAAGAACGTCGAATTCTTCCAAATGCACTGCCGTTATGGCTTTATATCCACTTCAGTAAGATGAAGAAGGTTAATTAACTTAAATAAGTGAAGTAAATGATTTGAAGAAACTCAATATCGATTGCTAAATTGGTATATACAAGAAAATCGATTTTTACCTAAATATAAGAATGTGGAATTCTTCCAAATGCACTGCCGTTTTGGTTTTATATCCACTTCAGTAAGATGAAGAAGGTTAATTAACTTAAATAGGTGAAGTAAATGATTTAAAGAAACTCAATATCGATTGCTAAGTGTGTATATACAAGAATATCGACTTTGTACCCAAATATAAGATTGTGGAATTCTTCCAAATGCACTGCCGTTTTGGTTTTATATCCACTTCAGTAAGATGAAGAAGGTTAATTAACTTAAATAGGTGAAGTAATATAACTGGTTTTTATATCCACTTCAGTAAGATGAAGAAGGTTATTAACTTAAATAAGTGAAGGAAATGATTTGAAGAAACTCAATATCGATTGCTAAATGTGTATATACAAGAATATCGACTTTATACCCAAATATAAGAAGGTGAATTCTTCCAAATGCACTGCCGTTTTGGTTTTATATCCACTTCAGTAAGATGAAGAAGGTTAATTAACTTAAATAGGTGAAGTAAATGATTTAAGGAAACTCAATATCGATTGCTAAGTGTGTTTATACAAGAATATCGACTTTATACCTAAATATAACATTGTGGGATTCTTCCAAATGCACTGCCGTTATGGCTTTATATCCGGTTCAGTAAGCTAAAGAAGGTTCATTAACTTAAATAAGTGAAGTAAATGATTTGAAGAAACTCAATATCGATTGCTAAATGTGTATATACAAGAATATCGACTTTATACCTAAATAAGATTATTAAAATTCTTCCAAATGCACTGCCGCCCTTATAACTTTATATCCACTTCAGTAAGATGATAAGAAGGTTAATTAACTAAATAAGTGAAGAAATGGTTAAAGAAACTCAATATCAATTGCTAAATGTGTATATACAAGAATATCGACTTTATACCTAAATAGAAGATTGTGGAATTCTTCCAAATGCACTGCCGTTATAACTTTTTATCCACTTCAGTAAGATGAAGAAGGTTAATTAACTTAAATATGTGAAGTAAATGATTTAAAGAAACTCAATATCGATTGCTTAAAGTTTATATACAAGAATATCGACTTTATACCTAAATATAAGAAGGTGAAATTCTTCCAAATGCACTGCCGTTATGGCTTTATATCCACTTCAGTAAGATGAAGAAGGTTAATTAACTTAAATAAGTGAAATAAAAGATTTGAAGAAACTCAATATCGATTGCTGAATGTGTATATTTTCAAGAAAATCGTTTTTATACCTAAATATAAAATTGTGGAATTCTTCCAAATGCACTGCCGTTATGGCTTTATATCCACTTCAGTAAGATGAAGAAGGTTAATTAACTTAAATAAGTAAAGTAAATGATTTGAAGAAACTCAATATCGATTGCTTAAAGTGTATATACAATAATATCGACTTTATATCTAAATATAAGATAGTGGAATTCTTCCAAATGCACTGCCGTTATAACTTTATATCCACTTCAGTAAGATGAAGAAGGTTAATTAACTTAAATAAGTGAAGCAAATGATTTGAAGAGACTCAATATCGATTGCTAAGTGTGTATATGCAAAAATATCGACTTTATACCTAAATATAAGATTGTGGAATTCTTCCAAATGCACTGCCGCTATAACTTTTTATCCACTTCAGTAAGATGAACGAAGGTTAATTAACTTAAAGTGAAGTAAATGATTTGAAGAAACTCAATATCGATTGCTAAATGTGTATAAACAAGAAAATGGATTTTGTACCTAAATATAAGATTGTGGAATTCTTCCAAATGCACTGCCATTATGGTTTTATATCCACTTCAGTAAGATCAAGAAGGTTAATTAACTTAAATAAGTGAAGTAAATGATTTCAAGAAACTCAATATCGATTGCTAAATGTGTATATACAAGAATATCGACTTTATTCCTCAATATAAGAATGTGGAATTCTTCCAAATGCACTGCCGTTATGGCTTTATAGCCACTTCAGTAAGATGAAGAATGGTTATTAACTTAAATAAGTGAAGGAAATGATTTGAAGAAACTCAATATCGATTGCTAAATGTGTATATACAAGAATATCGACTTTATACCTAAATATAAGAAGGTAGAATTCTTCCAAATACACTGCATTTGGTTTTTATATCCACTATTAAGATGAAGAAAGGTTAATTAACTTAAAAATAGGTAGAAGTAAGATGATTTGAAGAAACTCAATATCGATTCAAATGTGTATATGCAAGAATATCGACTTTATACCTAAATATAAGATTGTGGAATTCTTCCAAATGCACTGCCGTTATGGCTTTATAGCCACTTCAGTAAGATGAAGATTAAGAAGGTTAATTAACTTAACAGGTGAAGTAAAAGATTGGAAGAAACTTCAATATCTGCCAAATGTTTATACAAGTAATATCCGACTTTTATAAATATAAGATTGCGGGATTCTTCCAAATGCACTGACGTTATGGCTTTATGTCCACTTCAGTAAGATGAAGAGGTTAATTAACTTAAATAAGTGAAGTAAATGATTGGAGGAAACTCAATATCGATTGCTAGAAGTGTATATACAAGAATATCAACTTTATACCTAAATACAAGATTGCGGAATTCTTCCAAATGCACTGCCGTTATAACTTTATATCCACTTCAGTGAGATAAAGAAGGTTAATTAACTTAAATAAGTGAAGTAAATTATTTAAAGAACTCAATATCGATTGCTATTGCTAAGTATTGCATATGCAAAGAATTCTCGACTTTATTGTCCCGTAAGATTGCATTTCTTGGACGGCGGTGATGTCAGCCTTTATTTTTGCGAGGACATCAACTATCAGCTGGGCAGCGGCATTTAATTAAGGGTCCGGACATTCCAGGTGCATGATTTAAATCGTAAACCTTATTCGTTTGATGGAAGAAGGTTCAAAAGGGGTAAATCCGAGGCTGTTTTAACATTTTCATTATCAATTGCTAAGTGTGTATATACAAGAATATCGACTTTGTACCCAAATATAAGATTGTGGAATTCTTCCAAATGCACTGCCGTTATAACTTTATAGCCACTTCAGTAAGATGAAGAAGGTTAATTAACTTAAATAAGTGAAGTAAATGATTTAGAGGAACTCAATATCGATTGCTTAGTGTGTATATACAAGAATATCGACTTTATACCTAAATATAAGAAGGTGAAATTCTTCCAAATGCACTGCCGTATGGCTTTATATCCACTTCAGTAAGATGAAGAAGGTTCATTAACTTAAATAAGTGAAGTAATTGATTTGAAAAAACTCAATATCGATTGCTAAATGGGTATATACAAGAATATCGACTTTGTACCCAAATATAAGATTGTGGAATTCTTCCAAATGCACTGCCGTTATGGCTTTATAGCCACTTCAGTTAGATGAAGAAGGTTAATTAACTTAAATAAGTGAAGTAAATGATTTAGAGAAACTCAATATCAATTGCTAAGTGTGTATATACAAGAATATCGACTTTATACCTGAATATAAGATTGTGGAATTCTTCCAAATGCACTGCCGTTATAACTTTATATCCGCTTCAGTAAGATGAAGAGGTTAATTAACTTAAATAAGTAGAAGTAAATGATTTAGAGACACTCAATA
>NW_026090276.1:0-17028 GCF_024586455.1 Bactrocera neohumeralis
TATTGAGTTGCTTCTAATCATTAGTTTAACATATTTAAGTTCATTTACCTTCTTCATCTTTCTGAAGTGAACATAAAGCTATAACGGCAGTGCATTTGGAAGAATTCCACAATCCTATATTAAGGTATAAAGTCGATTTTCTTGTATATTCACATTTAGCAATCGATATTGAGTTGCTTCAAATCATTAGTTTAACATATTTAAGTTCACTTACCTCCTTCATCTTACTGAAGTGGACATAACGCTATAACGGCAGTGCATTTGGAAGAATTCCACAATCCTATATTAAGGTATAAAGTCGATTTTCTTGTATATTCACATTTAGCAATCGATATTCAGTTGCTTCAAATCATGAGTTTAACATATTTAAGTTCACGTACCTTCTTCATCTTACTGAAGAGGACATGAAGCCATAACGGCAGTGCATTTGGAAGAATTCCACAATCCTATATTAAGGTATAAGGTCGATTTTCATGTATATTCACATTTAGCAATCGATATTGAGTTGCTTCAAATCATTAGTTTAACATATTTAAGTTCTCTTACCTTCTTCATCTTACTGAAGTTAACATAAAGCCATAACGGCAGTGCATTTGGAAGAATTCCACAATCCTATATTAAGGTATAAAGTCGATTTTCTTGTATATACACATTTAGCAATCGATATTGAGTTGCTTCGAATCATTAGTTTAACATATTTAAGTTAATTTACCTTCTTCATCTTACTGAAGTAGACATAACGCCATAACGGCAGTGCATTTGGAAGAATTCCACAATCCTATATTAAGCAATCGATATTGAGTTGCTTCAAATCATTAGTTTAACATATTTAAGTTCATTTACCTTCTTCATCTTACTGAAGTGGACATAAAGCCATAACGGCAGTGCATTTGGAAGACTTCCACAACCCTACATTTAGATATAAGTCGATTTTCTTGTATATACACATTTAGCAATCGATGTTGTGTTGCTTAAAAACATTTACTTCACTTATTTACTTTAATTAACCTTCTTCATGTTACTGAAGTTTACATAAAGCCATAACGGCAGTGCATTTGGAAGAATTCCACAATCTTATATTAAGGTATAAAGTCGATTTTCTTGTATATTCACATTAAGCAATCGATATTGAGTTGCTTCGAATCATTAGTTTAACATATTTAAGTTAAATTACCTTCTTCATCTTACTGACGTGGACATAAAGCCATAACGGCAGTGCATTTGGAAGAATGTTACAATCCTATATTAAGGTACTGGATTTTCTTGTATTTTCGCATTTAGCAATCGATATTGAGTTGCTTCAAATCATTAGTTTAACATATTTAAGTTCACTTACCTTCTTCATCTTACTGAAGTGGACATAACTCCATAACGGCAGTGCATTTGGAATAATTCCACAATCCTATATTAAGGTATAAAGTCGATTTTCTTGTATATTCACATTTAGCAATCGATATTGAGTTGCTTCAAATCCTTAGTTTAACATATTTAAGTTCACTTACCTTCTTCATCTTACTGAAGTGGACATAACGCCATAACGGCAGTGCATTTGGAAGAATTCCACAATCCTATATTAAGGTATAAAGTCGATTTTCTTGTATATTCACATTTAGCAATCGATATTGAGTTGCTTCAAATCATTAGTTTAACATATTTAAGTTCTCTTACCTTCTTCATCTTACTGAAGTGGACATAACGCCATAACGGCAGTGCATTTGGAAGAATTCCACAATCCTATATTAAGGTATAAATTCGATTTTCTTGTATATTCACATTTAGCAATCGATATTGAGTTGCTTCGAATCATTAGTTTAACATATTTAAGTTCACTTACCTTCTTCATCTTACTGAAGTGGACATAAAGCCATAACGGCAGTGCATTTGGAAGAATTCCACAATCCTATATTAAGGTATAAAGTCGATTTTCTTGTATATTCACATTTAGCAATCGATATTGAGTTGCTTCAAATCATTAGTTTAACATATTTAAGTTCTCTTACCGTCTTAATCTTACTGAAGTAGACATAAAGCCATAACGGCAGTGCATTTGGAAGAATTCCACAATCCTATATTAAGGCATAAAGTCGATTTTCTTGTATATTCACATTAAGCAATCGATATTGAGTTGCTTCAAATCATTAGTTTAACATATTTAAGTTAATTTACCTTCTTCATCTTACTGAAGTGGACAAAAGCCATAACGGCAGTGCATTTGGAAGAATTCCACAATCCTATATTAAGGTATAAAGTCGATTTTCTTGTATATTCACATTTAGCAATCGATATTGAGTTGCTTCAAATCATTAGTTTAACATATTTAAGTTCAATTCCCTTCTTCATCTTACTGAAGTGGACATAAAGCCATAACGGCAGTGCATTTGGAAGAATTCCACAATCCTATATTAAGGTATAAAGTCGATTTTCTTGTATATTCACATTTAGCAATCGATATTTAGTTGCTTCAAATCATTAGTTTAACATATTTAAGTTCTCTTACCTTCTTCATCTTACTGAAGTGGACATAAAGCCATAACGGCAGTGCATTTGGAAGAATTCCACAATCCTATATTAAGGTATAAAGTCGATTTTCTTGTATATTCACATTTAGCAATCGATATTGAGTTGCTTCAAATCATTAGTTTAACATATTTAAGTTCTCTTACCTTCTTAATCTTACTGAAGTGGACATAACGCCATAACGGCAGTGCATTTGGAAGAATTCCACAATCCTATATTAAGGTATAAGGTCGATTTTCTTGTATATTCACATTAAGCAATCGATATTGAGTTGCTTCTAATCATTAGTTTAACATATTTAAGTTCATTTACCTTCTTCATCTTACTGAAGTGGACATAACGCCATAACGGCAGTGCATTTGGAAGAATTCCACAATCCTATATTAAGCAATCGATATTGAGTTGCTTCAGATCATTAGTTTAACATATTTAAGTTCATTTACCTTCTTCATCTTACTGAAGTGGACATAAAGCCATAACGGCAGTGCATTTGGAAGAATTCCACAATCCTATATTAAGGTATAAAGTCGATTTTCTTGTATATTCACATTTAGCAATCGATATTGAGTTGCTTCAAATCATTAGTTTAACATATTTAAGTTAATTTACCTTCTTCATCTTACTGAAGTGGACACGAAGCCATAACGGCAGTGCATTTGGAAGAATTCCACAATCCTATATTAAGGTATAAAGTCGATTTTCTTGTATATTCACATTTAGCAATCGATATTGAGTTGCTTCAAATCATTAGTTTAACATATTTAAGTTCACTTACCTTCTTCATCTTACTGAAGTGGACATAACGCCATAACGGCAGTGCATTTGGAAGAATTCCACAATCCTATATTAAGGTATAAAGTCGATTTTCTTGTATATTCACATTTAGCAATCGATATTGAGTTGCTTCAAATCATTAGTTTAACATATTTAAGTTAATTTACCTTCTTCATCTTTCTGAAGTGGACATAAAGCCATAACGGCAGTGCATTTGGAAGAATTCCACAATCCTATATTAAGGTATAAAGTCGATTTTCTTGTATATTCACATTTAGCAATCGATATTGAGTTGCTTCAAATCATTAGTTTAACATATTTAAGTTCTCGTACCTTCTTCATCTTACTGAAGTGGACATAAAGCCATAACGGCAGTGCATTTGGAAGAATTCCACAATCCTATATTAAGGTATAAAGTCGATTTTCTTGTACATATATTCACATTTAGCAATCGATATTGAGTTGCTTCAAATCATTAGTTTAACATATTTAAGTTCACTTACTTTCTTCATCTTACTGAAGAGGACATGAAAGCCATAACGGCAGTGCATTTGGAAGAATTCCACAATCTTATATTAAGGTATAAAGTCGATTTTCTTGTATATTCACATTTAGCAATCGATATTGAGTTGCTTCAAATCATTAGTTTAACATATTAAAGTTAATGTGCCTTCTTCATCTTACTGAAGTGGACATAAAGCCATAACGGCAGTGCATTTGGAAGAATTCCACAATCCTATATTAAGGTATAAAGTCGATTTTCTTGTATATTCACATTTAGCAATCGATATTGAGTTGCTTCAAATCATTAGTTTAACATATTTAAGTTCACTTACCTTCTTCATCTTACTGAAGTGGACATAAAGCCATAACGGCAGTGCATTTGGAAGAATTCCACAATCCTATATTAAGGTATAAAGTCGATTTTCTTGTACATATATTCACATTTAGCAATCGATATTGAGTTGCTTCAAATCATTAGTTTAACATATTTAAGTTCATTTACCTTCTTCATCTTACTGAAGTGGACATAAAGCCATAACGGCAGTGCATTTGGAAGAATTCCACAATCCTATATTAAGGTATAAAGTCGATTTTCTTGTATATACACATTTAGCAATCGATATTGAGTTGCTTCAAATCATTTGTTTAACATATTTAAGTTAATTTAACTTCTTCATCTTACTGAAGTTGAAATAAAGCCATAACGGCAGTGCATTTGGAAGAATTCGACAATCTTATATTAAGGTATAAAGTCGATTTTCTTGTATATACACATTTAGCAATCGATATTGAGTTGCTTCGAATCATTAGTTTAACATATTTAAGTTCACTTACCTTCTTCATCTTACTGAAGTAGACATAAAGCCATAACGGCAGTGCATTTGGAATAGTTCCACAATCTTATATTAAGGTATAAAGTCGATTTTCTTGTATATACACATTTAGCAAACGATATTGAGTTGCTTCACATTATTAGTTTAACATATTTAAGTTGATTTACCTTCTTCATCTTACTGAAGTGGACATAAAGCCATAACGGCAGTGCATTTGGAAGAATTCCACAATCCTATATTAAGGTATAAAGTCGATTTTCTTGTATATTCACATTTAGCAATCGATATAGAGTTTCTTCAAAACATTAGTTTAACATATTTAAGTTCTCTTATCTTCTTCATCTTACTGAAGTAGACATAAAGCCATAACGGCAGTGCATTTGGAAGAATTCCACAATCTTATATTAAGGTATAAAGTCGATTTTCTTGTATATTCACATTTAGCAATCGATATTGAGTTGCTTCAAATCATTAATTTAACATATTTAAGTTCACTTACCTTCTTCATCTTACTGAAGTGGACATAAAGCCATAACGGCAGTGCATTTGGAAGAATTCCACAATCTTATATTAAGGTATAAAGTCGATTTTCTTGTATATTCACATTTAGCAATCGATATTGAGTTGCTTCAAATCATTAGTTTAACATATTTAAGTTCATGTACCTTCTTCATCTTACTGAAGTGTACATAAAGCCATAACGGCAGTGCATTTGGAAGAATTCGACAATCTTATTCAGGTATAAAGTCGATTTTCTTGTATATACACATTTAGCAATCGATATTGAGTTGCTTCAAATCATTAGCTTAACATATTTAAGTTAATTTGCGTTCTTCATCTTACTGAAGTGGACACAAAGCCATAACGGCAGTGCATTTGGAAGAATTCCACAATCCTATATTAAGGTATAAAGTCGATTTTTTGTATATATTCACATTTAGCAATCGATATTGAGTTGCTTCAAATCATTAGTTTAACATATTTAAGTTCACTTACCTTCTTCATCTTACTGAAGGGAACAAAAGCCATAACGGCAGTGCATTTGGAAGAATTCCACAATCCTATATTAAGGTATAAAGTCGATTTTCTTGTATATACACATTTAGCAATCGATATTGAGTTGCTTCAAATCATTAGTTCAACATATTTAAGTTCATTTACCTTCTTCATCTTACTGAAGTGTACATAAAGCCATAACGGCAGTGCATTTGGAAGAATTCGACAATCTTATTCAGGCATAAAGTCGATTTTCTTGAATATACACATTTAGCAATCGATATTGAGTTGCTTCAAATCATTAGCTTAACATATTTAAGTTAATTACCTTCTTCATCTTACTGAAGTGAACATAAAGCCATAACGGCAGTGCATTTGGAAGAATTCCACAATCCTATATTAAGGTATAAACATATGTATATAAACATGTGTATATATACACATTTAGCAATCGATATTGAGTTGCTTCAAATCATTAGTTTAACATATTTAAGTTCTCTCACCTTCTTCATCTTACTGAAGTTTACATAAAGCCATAACGGCAGTGCATTTAGAAGAATTCCACAATCTTATATTAAGGTATAAAGTCGATTTTCTTGTATATTCACATTTAGCAATCGATATTGAGTTGCTTCAAATCATTAGTTTAACATATTTAAGTTCTCTTACCTTCTTCATCTTACTGAAGCGGACATTACGCCATAACGGCAGTGCATTCGGAAGAATTCCACAATCTTAAATTAAGGTATAAATCGATTTTCTTGTATATACACATTTAGAAATCGATATTGAGTTGCTTCAAATCATTACTTTAATATATTTAAGTTCAATTACCTTCTTCATCTTACTGAAGTGGACACAAAGTTTACTTCACTTATTTAAGTTAATTAACGTTCTTCATCTTACTGAAGTGGACACAAAGCCACAACGGCAGTGCATTTGGAAGAATTCCACAATCCTATATTAAGGTATAAGGTCGATTTTCTTGTATATTCACATTTAGCAATCGATATTTAGTTGCTTCAAATCATAAGCTTAACATATTTAAGTTCTCTTACCTTCTTCATCTTACCGAAGTGGACATAAAGCCATAACGGCAGTGCATTTGGAAGAATTCCACAATCCTATATTAACTTATAAAGTCGATTTTCTTATATATTCACATTTAGAAGTCGATATTTAGTTGCTTCAAATCGTTAGTATAACATATCTAAGTTTACTTACCTTCTTCATCTTACTGAAGTGGACATAACGCCATAACGGCAGTGCATTTGGAAGAATTCCACAATCCTATATTAAGGTATAAGGTCGATTTTCTTGTATATTCACATTAAGCAATCGATATTGAGTTGCTTCAAATCATTAGTTTAACATATTTAAGTTAATTTACCTTCTTCATCTTACTGAAGTGGACAAAAGCCATAACGGCAGTGCATTTGGAAGAATTCCACAATCCTATATTAAGGTATAAAGTCGATTTTCTTGTATATTTACATTTGGCAATCGATATTGGTTGCTTCAAATCATTAGTTTAACATATTTAAGTTCTTACCTTCTTCATCTTACTGAAGTGGACATAAAGCCATAACGGCAGTGCATTTGGAAGAATTCCACAATCCTATATTAAGGTATAAGGTCGATTTTCTTGTATATTCACATTTAGCAATCGATATTGAGTTGCTTCAAATCATTAGTTTAACATATTTAAGTTAATTTACCTTCTTCATCTTACTGAAGTGGACATAAAGCCATAACGGCAGTGCATTTGGAAGAATTCCACAATCCTATATTAAGGTATAAAGTCGATTTTCTTGTATATTCACATTTAGCAATCGATATTTAGTTGCTTCAAATCATAAGCTTAACATATTTAAGTTAATTTACCTTCTTCATCTTACTGAAGTGGACAAAAGCCATAAGGGCAGTGCATTTGGAAGAATTCCACATTCCTATATTAAGGTATAAAGTCGATTTTCTTGTATATTTACATTAAAATTCCACTTTATACCTTAATATAAATTGTGGAATTCTTCCAAATGCATTGCCGTTTATATATTAAATTGATGATTCGCAGCAACTCAATATCGATGGCTAAATGTGTATATACAAGAAAATTGACTTTATACCTTAATATAGGATTGTGTAATTGTTCCAAATGCACTGCCTATATGGCTTTATGTCCACTTCAGTAAGATGAAGAAGTTTCACTTAGATGTGTTATACAACGACGAAGCAACGCCATATCGATTGGTAAATGTTAATATATAAGAAAATCGACTTTATACCTAAATATAGGTATTGAGGAATTTCTTCCAAATGCGCTGCCGTTATGGCTTTATGTCCACTTCTAGTAAGATGAAGAAACGGTAAGAGAACTTTAATTGGATGTTGCTAAGAATGATTTATGAAGTGGAACTTCCATATAGACTGCTAAATGTGAATATATTGAAAATCGACTTAAGAGAACTTCAATATGTTAAACTAATGATTTGAAGCAACTCAATATCGATTGCTAAATGTGAATATATGTACAAGAAAATCGACTTTATACCTTAATATAGGATTGTGGAATTCTTCAAAATGCACTGCCGTTATGGCGTTATGTCCACTTCAGTAAGATGAAGAAGGTAAGTGAACTTAAATATGTTAAACTAATGATTTGAAGCAACTCAATATCGATTGCTAAATGTGTATATACAAGAAAATCGACTTTATACCTTAATATAAGATTGTGGAATTCTTCCAAATGCTCTGCCGTTATGGCTTTATGTACACTTCAGTAAGATGAAGAAGGTAAATTTACTTAAATATGTTATACTAATGATTTAAAGCAACTCATTATCGATTGCTAAACGTGTATATACAAGAAAATCGACTTTATACCTTATTATAAGATTGTGGAATTCTTCCAAATGCACTGCCGTTATGGAGTTATGTCTACTTCAGTAAGATGAAGAAGTTAAGTGAACTTAAATATGTTAAATTACTGATTTGAATCAACTCAATATCGATTGCTACATGTGAATATACACAAAAATCGACTTTATACCTTAATATAAGATTGTCGAATTCTTCCAAATGCATTGCCGTTGTGGCTTTGTGTCCACTTCAGTAAGATGAAGAACGTTAATTAACTTAAATCATTGAAGCAAATGATTTGAAGCAACTCAATATCGACTGCTTAATGTGAATATACTAGAAAATCGACTTTATACCTTAATATGGGATTGTGGAATTCTTCCAAATGCACTGCCGTTATGGCTTTATGTCCACTTCAGTAAGATGAAGAAGGTAAATTTACTTAAATATGTTAAACTAATGATTTAAAGCAACTCAATGTCGATTGCTAAACGTGTATATACAAGAAAATCGACTTTATACCTTAATATAAGATTGTGGAATTCTTCAAAATGCACTGCCGTTATGGAGTTATGTCTACTTCAGTAAGATCAAGAAGTTAAGTGAACTTAAATATGTTAAATTACTGATTTGAAGCAACTCAATATCGATTGCTCAATGTGTATATACAAGAATATCGACTTTATACCTAAATACAAGAAAGTGGAATTTTTCCAAATGCACTGCCGTTATGGCGTTATGTCTACTTCAGTAAGATGAAGAAGGTAAGAGAACTTCAATATGTTAAACTAATGATTTGAAGCAACTCAATATCGATTGCTAAATGTGAATATATGTACAAGAAAATCGACTTTATACCTTAATATAGGATTGTGGAATTCTTCCAAATGCACTGCCGTTATGGCGTTATGTCCACTTCAGTAAGATGAAGAAGATAAGTGAACTTAAATATGTTATACTAATGATTTGAAGCAACTCAATATCGATTGCTAAATGTGAATATACAAGAAAATCGACTTTATACCTTATTATAAGATTGTGGAATTCTTCCAAATGCACTGCCGTTATGGCTTTATGTCTACTTCAGTAAGATGAAGAAGTTAAGTGAACTTAAATATGTTAAACTAATGATTTGAATCAACTCAATATCGATTGCTAAATGTGTATATACAAGAAAATCGACTTTATACCTTAATATAAGATTGTGGAATTCTTCCAAATGCATTGCCGTTATGGCTTTGTGTCCACTTCAGTAAGATGAAGAAGGTAAACTAACTTAAATATGTTAAAGTAATGATTCGAAGCAACTCAATATCGATTGCTAAATGTGAATATACAAGAAAATCGACTTTATACCTTAATATAGGATTGTGGAATTCTTCCAAATGCACTGCCGTTATGGCTTTATGTCCACTTCAGTAAGATGAAGAAGGTAAATTAACTTAAATATGTTAAACTAATGAGTCGAAGCAACTCAATATCGATTGCTAAATGTGAATATACAAGAAAATCGACTTTATACCTTAATCAGAAATGGTGGAATTCTTCCAAATGCACTGCCGTTATGGCTTTATGTCCACTTCAGTAAGATGAAGAAGGTAAGTGAACTTAAATATGTTAAACTAATGATTCGAAGCAACTCAATATCGATTGCTTAATGTGAATATACAAGAAAATCGACTTTATACCTTAATATAGGATTGTGGAATTCTTCCAAATGCACTGCCGTTATGGCGTTATGTCCACTTCAGTAAGATGAAGAAGGTAAGAGAACTTAAATATGTTAAACTAGTGATTTGAAGCAACTCAATATCGATTGCTAAATGTGAATATACAAGAAAATCGACTTTATGCCTTAATATAAGATTGTGGAATTATTCCAAATGCACTGCCGTTATGGCTTTATGTCCACTTCAGTAAGATGAAGAAGGTAAGGGAACTTAAATATGTTAAACTAATGATTTGAAGTAACTCAATATCGATTGCTAAATGTGTATATACAAGAAAATCGACTTATACCTTAATATAAGATTGTGGAATTCTTCCAAATGCACTGCCGTTATGGCTTTATGTCCACTTCAGTAAGATGAAGAAGGTAAGAGAACTTAAATATGTTAAACTAATGATTTGAAGCAACTCAATATCGATTGCTAAATGTGAATGTGCAAGAAAATCGACTTTATACCTTAATATAGGATTGTGGAATTCTTCCAAATGCACTGCCGTTATGGCTTTATGTCCACTTCAGTAAGATGAAGAAGGTAAATGAACTTAAATATGTTAAACTAATGATTAGAAGCAACTCAATATCGATTGCTTAATGTGAATATACAAGAAAATCGACCTTATACCTTAATATAGGATTGTGGAATTCTTCCAAATGCACTGCCGTTATGGCTTTATGTCCACTTCAGTAAGATGAAGAAGGTAAGTGAACTTAAATATGTTAAACTAATGATTTGAAGCAACTCAATATCGATTGCTAAATGTGAATATACAAGAAAATCGACTTTATACCTTAATATAGGATTGTGGAATTCTTCCAAATGCACTGCCGTTATGGCTTTATGTCCACTTCAGTAAGATGAAGAAGGTAAGTGAACTTAAATATGTTAAACTAATGATTTGAAGCAACTCAATATCGATTGCTAAATGTGAAGATACAAGAAAATCGACTTATACCTTAATATAAGATTGTGGAATTCTTCCAAATGCACTGCCGTTATGGCTTTATGTCTCCTTCAGTAAGATGAAGAAGGTAAGTGAACTTAAATATGTTAAACTAATGATTTGAAGCAACTCAATATCGATTGCTAAATGTGAATATACAAGAAAATCGACTTTATACCTTAATATAGGATTGTGGAATTCTTCCAAATGCACTGCCGTTATGGCTTTATGTCCACTTCAGTAAGATGAAGAAGGTAAGTGAACTTAAATATGTTAAACTAATGATTTGAAGCAACTCAATATCGATTGCTTAATGTGAATATACAAGAAAATCGACCTTATACCTTAATATAGGATTGTGGAATTCTTCCAAATGCACTGCCGTTATGGCTTTATGTTCACTTCAGTAAGATGAAGAAGGTAAGTGAACTTAAATATGTTAAACTAATGATTTGAAGCAACTCAATATCGATTGCTAAATGTGAATATACAAGAAAATCGACTTTATACCTTAATATAGGATTGTGGAATTCTTCCAAATGCACTGCCGTTATGGCTTTATGTCCACTTCAGTAAGATGAAGAAGGTAAATGAACTTAAATATGTTGAATTATTGATTTGAAGCAACTCAATATCGATTGCTAAATGTGAATATACAAGAAAATCGACCTTATACCTTAATATAAGATTGTGGAATTCTTCCAAATGCACTGCCGTTATGGCTTTATGTCTCCTTCAGTAAGATGAAGAAGGTAAGTGAACTTAAATATGTTAAACTAATGATTCGAAGCAACCAATATCGATTGCTAAATGTGTATATAGAAGAATATCGACTTTATACCTAAATATAAGAAGTGGAATTCTTCTAAATGCACTGCCGTTATGGCTTTATGTCCACTTCAGTAAGATGAAGAAGGTAAGTGAACTTAAATATGTTAAACTTATGATTTGAAGCAACTCAATATCTAGAAAATTGACCTTATACCTTAATATAGGATTGTGGAATTCTTCCAAATGCACTGCCGTTATGGCTTTATGTCCACTTAAGTAAGATGAAGAAGGTAAGTGAACTTAAATATGTTAAAGCAATGATTTGAAGCAACCCAATATCGATTGCTAAATGTGAATATACAAGAAAATCGACTTTATACCTTAATATAAGATTGTGGAATTCTTCCAAATGCACTGCCGTTATGGCTTTATGTCCACTTCAGTAAGATGAAGAAGGTAAGAGAACTTAAATATGTTAAACTAATGATTTGAAGCAACTCAATATCGATTGCTAAATGTGAATATACAAGAAAATCGACTTTATACCTTAATATAAGATTGTGGAATTCTTCCAAATGCACTGCCGTTATGGCTTTATGTCCACTTCAGTAAGATGAAGAAGGTAAGAGAACTTAAATATGTTAAACTAATGATTTGAAGCAACTCAATATCGATTGCTAAATGTGAATATACAAGAAAATCGACTTTATACCTTAATATAAGATTGTGGAATTCTTCCAAATGCACTGCCGTTATGGCTTTATGTCCACTTCAGTAAGATGAAGAAGGTAAGTGAACTTAAATATGTTAAACTAATGATTTGAAGCAACTCAATATCGATTGCTAAATGTGTATATACAAGAAAATCGACTTTATACCTTAATATAAGATTGTGGAGCTATTCCAAATGTACTGCCGTTATCGCTTTATGTCAACCTCAGTAAGATGAAGAAGGTAAGTGAACTTAAATATGTTAAACTAATGATTTGAAGCAACTCAATATCGATTGCTAAATGTGAATATACAAGAAAATCGACTTTATACCTTAATATAGGATTGTGGAATTCTTCTAAATGCACTGCCGTTATGGCTTTATGTCCACTTCAGTAAGATGAAGAAGGTAAGTGAACTTAAATATGTTAAACTAATGATTTGAAGCAACTCAATATCGATTGCTAAATGTGAATATATGTACAAGAAAATCGACTTTATACCTTAATATAGGATTGTGGAATTCTTCCAAATGCACTGCCGTTATGGCTTTATGTCCACTTCAGTAAGATGAAGAAGGTAAGTGAACTTAAATATGTTAAACTAATGATTTGAAGCAACCAAATATCGATTGCTAAATGTGAATATACAAGAAAATCGACTTTATACCTTAATATAAGGATTGTGGAATTCTTCCAAATGCACTGCCGTTATGGCTTCATGTCCACTTCAGTAAGATGAAGAAGGTAAATGAACTTAAATATGTTAAACTAATGATTTGAAGCAACTCAATATCGATTGCTAAATGTGAATATACAAGAAAATCGACTTTATACCTTAATATAAGATTGTGGAACTATTCCAAATGCACTGCCGTTATGGCTTCATGTCCTCTTCAGTAAGATGAAGAAGGTAAGTGAACTTAAATATGTTAAACTAATGATTTGAAGCAACTAAATATCGATTGCTAAATGTGAATATACAAGAAAATCGACCTTATACCTTAATATAAGATTGTGGAATTCTTCCAAATGCACTGCCGTTATGGCTTCATGTCCTCTTCAGTAAGATGAAGAAGGTAAGTGAACTTAAATATGTTAAACTACTGATTTGAAGCAACTCAATATCGATTGCTAAATGTGAATATACAAGAAAATCGACTTTATACCTTAATATAAGATTGTGGAATTCTTCCAAATGCACTGCCGTTATGGCTTTATGTCCACTTCAGTAAGATGAAGAAGGTAAGTGAACTTAAATATGTTAAACTAATGATTTGAAGCAACTCAATATCGATTGCTAAATGTGAATATACAAGAAAATCGACTTTATACCTTAATATAGGATTGTGGAATTCTTCCAAATGCACTGCCGTTATGGCTTTATGTCCACTTCAGTAAGATGAAGAAGGTAAGTGAACTTAAATATGTTAAACTAATGATTCGAAGCAACTCAATATCGATTGCTAAATGTGAATATACAAGAAAATCGACCTTATACCTTAATATAGGATTGTGGAATTCTTCCAAATGCACTGCCGTTATGGCTTCATGTCCACTTCAGTAAGATGAAGAAGGTAAGAGAACTTAAATATGTTAAACTAGTGATTTGAAGCAACTCAATATCGATTGCTAAATGTGAATATACAAGAAAATCGACCTTATACCTTAATATAAGATTGTGGAATTCTTCCAAATGCACTGCCGTTATGGCTTTATGTCTCCTTCAGTAAGATGAAGAAGGTAAGTGAACTTAAATATGTTAAACTAATGATTCGAAGCAACTCAATATCGATTGCTAAATGTGAATATACAAGAAAATCGACCTTATACCTTAATATAGGATTGTGGAATTCTTCCAAATGCACTGCCGTTATGGCTTCATGTCCACTTCAGTAAGATGAAGAAGGTTAAGTGAACTTAAATATGTTAAACTAATGATTCGAAGCAACTCAATATCGATTGCTAAATGTGAATACACAAGAAAATCGACTTTATACCTTAATATAGGATTGTGGAATTCTTCCAAATGCACTGCCGTTATGGCTTCATGTCCACTTCAGTAAGATGAAGAAGGTAAGTGAACTTAAATATGTTAAACTAATGATTTGAAGCAACTAAATATCGATTGCTAAATGTGAATATACAAGAAAATCGACTCTACACCTTAATATAGCATTCTGAATTCTTCCAAATGCACTGCCGCTATGGCTTTATGTCCACTTCAGTAAGATGAAGAAGGTAAGTGAACTTAAATATGTTAAACTAATGATTTGAAGCAACTCAATATCGATTGCTAAATGTGTATATACAAGAAAATCGACTTTATACCTTAATATAGGATTGTGGAATTCTTCCAAATGCACTGCCGTTATGGCTTTATGTCCACTTCAGTAAGATGAAGAAGGTTAAGTGAACTTAAATATGTTAAACTAATGATTTGAAGCAACTCAATATCGATTGCTAAATGTGAATATACAAGAAAATCGACTTTATACCTTAATATAGGATTGTGGAATTCTTCCAAATGCACTGCCGTTATGGCTTTATGTCCACTTCAGTAAGATGAAGAAGGTAAGTGAACTTAAATATGTTAAACTATAAGATTTGAATTTCAATATCGATTGCAAATGGAAGAAAATCCGACCTTATGGCTATGTCAACTTCAGTAAGATGAAGAAGGTAAGTGAACTATCGATTGCTAAATGTGAATGTACAAGAAAATCGACTTTATACCTTAATATAGGATTGTGTAATTCTTCCAAATGCACTGCCGTTATGGCTTTATGTCCACTTCAGTAAGATGAAGAAGGTAAGTGAACTTAAATATGTTAAACTAATGATTCGAAGCAACTCAATATCGATTGCTAAATGTGTATATACAAGAAAATCGACCTTATACCTTAATATAAGATTGTGGAATTCTTCCAAATGCACTGCCGTTATGGCTTTATGTCTCATTCAGTAAGATGAAGAAGGTAAGTGAACTTAAATATGTTAAACTAATGATTTGAAGCAACTCAATATCGATTGCTAAATGTGAATATACAAGAAAATCGACTTTATACCTTAATATAAGATTGTGGAATTCTTCCAAATGCACTGCCGTTATGGCTTTATGTCCACTTCAGTAAGATGAAGAAGGTAAGTGAACTTAAATATGTTAAACTAATGATTTGAAGCAACTCAATATCGATTGCTTAATGTGAATATACAAGAAAATCGACCTTATACCTTAATATAGGTTTGTGGAATTCTTCCAAATGCACTGCCGTTATGGCTTTATGTCCACTTCAGTAAGATGAAGAAGGTAAGTGAACTTAAATATGTTAAACTAATGATTTGAAGCAACTAAATATCGATTGCTAAATGTGAATATACAAGAAAATCGACCTTATACCTTAATATATGTGGAATTCTTCCAAATGCACTGCCGTTATGGCTTTATGTCCACTTCGGTAAGATGAAGAAGGTAAGTGAACTTAAATATGTTAAACTAATGATTTGAAGCAACTCAATATCGATTGCTAAATGTGAATATACAAGAAAATCGACCTTATACCTTAATATAAGATTGTGGAATTCTTCCAAATGCACTGCCGTTATGGCTTTATGTCTCACTTCAGTAAGATGAAGAAGGTAAGTGAACTTAAATATGTTAAACTAATGATTTGAAGCAACTCAATATCGATTGCTAAATGTGAATATACAAGAAAATCGACTTTAATATAGGATTGTGGAATTCTTCCAAATGCACTGCCGTTATGGCTTTATGTCCACTTCAGTAAGATGAAGAAGGTAAGTGAACTTAAATATGTTAAACTAATGATTTGAAGCAACTATCGATTGCTAAATGTGAATATACAAGAAAATCGACTTTATACCTTAATATAGGATTGTGGAATTCTTCCAAATGCACTGCCGTTATGGCTTTATGTCCACTTCAGTAAGATGAAGAAGGTAAGTGAACTTAAATATGTTAAACTAATGATTTGAAGCAACTCAATATCGATTGCTTAATGTGAATATACAAGAAAATCGACCTTATACCTTAATATAGGATTGTGGAATTCTTCCAAATGCACTGCCGTTATGGCTTCATGTCCACTTCAGTAAGATGAAGAAGGTAAGTGAACTTAAATATGTTAAGCTTATGATTTGAAGCAACTAAATATCGATTGCTAAATCTGAATATACAAGAAAATCGACTCTATACCTTAATATAGGATTGTGGAATTCTTCCAAATGCACTGCCGTTATGGCTTCATGTCCACTTCAGAAAGATGAAGAAGGTAAATGAACTTAAATATGTTAAACTAATGATTAGAAGCAACTCAATATCGATTGCTTAATGTGAATATACATGAAAATCGACCTTATACCTTAATATAGGT
>NW_026090277.1:0-19042 GCF_024586455.1 Bactrocera neohumeralis
AACACAGGCGGTGATCTGTCGAAGCACTGCTTGCACGTGTCTGCGCACCTCCTCCTCAGATTTCCGGCGGCCGCCGCCCGCGGTGCGCGACAAAGAGCTCACCAAAGGCTCCACTCGCCTCGCCGTGTTGTCCCCCTCTTCCCCCTTCTCCTCTTCTTCTACAACGGTGAATTCCCACCGCTCGCGCACCGCATCTGTGGCGGGGTCGACGATCAAAAGTGCAACGACGCGGCACTGGCGCTGCGCCATCCACAGCGCGATTTGCTGTAGGAGGTTGGCCAGGTAGTCATTGAGGGCCCTATCGGTGGATATCATCAACGGCAGTCCGTACTTCCGCACTGGCTGGAAGCACGCGGCGGGGTAGATGCCGCGCTGGTAGAGGATGTTGTTGACGGCAAAGCCAAAGTACTCGGTGACCGCCTCAATTGAGCCGGTCAGTGTGATGGCGTGGGTTTGCGCCATTTTTTTTTGTTTTTTTTTTCTGTTGTTCTCTCTCTCTCGCCTTCTCTCTGCCGGTCGTGTGTGTGTGTGTGTGTGTGTGTGTGTGTGTGTGTGTGTGTGTGTGTTTGTCTATCGCCTCTCCTTCGCCCGAGGCCCGGTCTTTCGTTTGTTGTTGGTATTGTTGTTCTTGTATTCCGCGTTGTGTTGAGGCTGCTGAAGACCAAAAAAAAAAAAAAGATGCACACACACAAAAAGGAGTAATGCGGGTGGGGAGAGGAAGTGGCGCGTCCATGCAGTGAGACGTTGCTGCCGCCATCCGCAGCGTTTCATATCTCCATCTTTTCTTTTTTTTTTTTTTTTTTACTCTGACGTGTCTGCAGACCAGGTCCGCTGCTCTCTAGCAGAAACTCCGCTTTTGTTGTTGATGTTTTTGTTTCGTTTTGGAGGGTGTTTCTGAGGGCGTCAAATTGGTAAACAGAGAGTAAAACAGCAAAAGGGTAAAAAAAAAAAACTTCTTTCCAAGACAACAAAAAAAAAAAGAAGACAAAAACGTCAATGTACGGACAGAAGAAGAAAAAAAAAGAAAAAGAAAGTCAGCGAGAGCGCAGAGAACAACAACAAAAAAAAAGGATGCCGCAGCAGATACATTGTGTGGTGGAATGAACCGTTCTAAGAAGAGAGTGAGAAGGGAGGAGAGGGGAAAGGGGAGGGGAGGGAGAGTGAAGAAAATACAACGTAGATAGAGAGAGAGGAGAAGAAAAGACGAGACGACTAAAAAAAAAAAAAAAAAGGGAATAAAAAGACGTTCGCCGTTTGAAAAAAAAAGACATTAAGCGTTGGGTTTGCTGCTTTGATCTGTACATGTTCGATGTGAGAAGATAGAGATACACCAACTCTCTCTCTCTCTCTCTTTTAGGTAGGAGAGGTAAAAAAAACGAAACATCGAAAGCATCAGCATACATGTGAACAAAAGGGATGCAGAAAGCAGGAAAGGGAGAGAGGAGAGAGGGTGAAAAAAAAAAAAAACCAAAAAGAAAAAAAAAGCGAAAACTGTCGTAAAGCACACATGCAACCGTAGACCATGAGAAAAAAGAAGAAGACAAAGAGAAAGAGAGACGAGGGGATACGAATCAAAGGAGACTGAACCCTGCATTGGCGGGAGAGAAAGGGCGGCAGCCATTTTTTTTTCCCTTTTCGTTTTTTTCTGCTTACAACAGCTGGACGCCCCCACTGCCGGGCACCCCGTCGTCCGGCTGACTGGGCGCGGTACAGACGTGCGTCCCCTCCACCTCGAACACGCGTTCCTGCACGATGGCGACCAGCGTCTTCACCGTCGACACCTCCTGCGGCCATTCATGATAGTTCGCGTGGACTGCGCGCTGGGCCTGCAGTGCCCAGTTGAGGGCGTCAGCATAGGCACCGACGCTGTAGAAAGACTTGGCGAGTGCGGTGTACACCCGCACAGAGGCGAGGCTGCCCGCCAGCGACGCCGCCTCGAGAATGGCGAGGCACCGCAGGTAGGCGTCTGGGCCTCGGCGATGTCCACGCTGCCGCCCCCGCGGGCCTCGAGGAGGGCGCCGATGCAGAAGAGAACGTCGGCGACGACGAGCAAGCGAGTGGGACTCCGGAGGAGAGCGTTCAAGTG
The DNA here is from genome assembly GCF_024586455.1 of Bactrocera neohumeralis. Lineage (NCBI taxonomy): Eukaryota > Metazoa > Arthropoda > Insecta > Diptera > Tephritidae > Bactrocera > Bactrocera neohumeralis. The sequence goes on from NW_026090277.1 coordinate 2,087, forward strand.
CGAGGCGGCGCCGCTCAAGGTCGCCCTTCTCAACGTTGAGCTGACACTCGGCTTTAGCACCATGTAAGACATGGTCAGCGTTCCCTTGTTGTCCGCCAGGCGTAGCGCGCGCACACGCGAGTGCGCTGTCGTAGTCGCCGAAAAGGTAATGGGTGTCGGCGAGGTTGAGCAGCGGCAGCACAAGATGCTCGCTGTGCGGCCCGAAGACGACCTCCAACGACGTCACACACCCTCCAACTGCTTGAAGAAAAGGCCGGGCAGCATCTTCACCTCCGTAGTCGGCGGACAGCGCAGCAGCGCGCCGAGAAAGATGGACTCTTGGGCGGCGCGCACCTCGGGCGGTACGTTGTTCATCTGAGCAATCACCAGTGCGGAGTTTGCGTGCTCCAGGCCGGTCCGCCACTGCCGTGACCCCGTTGAAAGGGAGCAGCAGATGGAATGGGCGATGAGCAGGTAGTTCGAGCACGGGGAGACGCACCGCCGGAGCGCGGTGACAGAGCGGAGGGCGATGTTGAGCGCGTGGCTGTGCGGAACGTTCTTTGCATGTCTGCCAACAATAGGTTCGCAGTGGCGGATAAAGGATGGAACGGTCCGCGGTTGTGCGTGAGCTGGTGGACAGTGCGCTTCAACATCGGCAGCAGCTCCTGCGTCTCCGTCGGCTTTGTCCATATCTTCCAAACAACAATAGTAACCCACAGCAGCGAGCTGAGACGCGCCCGGTGCGTGCGCTCGACAAAACGGTTCTGCCACAGCGCGAGCTCCTCCACGATGTTTTCGAGCAGCCGCATGCCAGGGTCGATCTCTCCATTCTGCATGAGCAGGACGGCGGCCAGGCACAGCAGGTTCCATCGCGTGCGCTTCTGCTTGCCCACTGCGACCGCCATCGCCCGCGCGGCGGCAACGCCATTGTCGTTGCTTTTGGCGGCAAGCGCGGCGGCGGCCGGCAGGACCGTCGAGAAGCTCTTCTCCAGTTCCGCGAGGTCGCCCTCCCCGGAGAGAAGCTCCACGGCCTCCTCCAACGTCTTCAGCACGCCCTGGGACATGAAGGTGACCGAGCCTTTTGCTGTGGGCGACTGGCCGCGTCGCCGCCAAGAACGGGGAAGCTGGGTACCATGCGCTCCATCATCGGCCGGATAAGGACGTCGAGGAGCTTGATCTCGGCCCGCGTGATGGGGCTGAGCCCACCAGCGCTTTCGTCCTTTTCGTCCTCCTCCTCCTCACCGCCTTTCCTTGGCTTTACGTTGGCGGTGGTTTTATCCTCCAGCAGGGGTAACAGCTGACCCATGACGTCGCTGGCGCGGTCAGTTTCCCGCTGTACACGGCTGCGAGCACAATGTGCATCTTCACCTCGACCTCCTCGGTGGAGTTGGGAGGGTAGAGTTGCTCTGCCAACATGAGGACGTCCTCGGCCACCTGCAGAGAGGCGTGGTAGTCGCCATAAAGAAAAGCGTCTCCATCAAGTCGCGCTGGGCGGAGCAGACGACGTCGGTCGTGTCGCCCTTTAGCAGGCAGTGCGCATGCACCCGTTGCCTCGCGTAGTTCACGGCCTCGGTGTAACAGCCAATCGTGACCATCGCCGTCACGCAGGTCTCCAGCACGCGGGCGAGCAGAAGTAGGTTGCGACGGTCATTCTCGGTGAGCTTAGCGGCGCGGACGCTCATCGAGTTCCGTGACATGGCGCGGGAGGATCCTCGCATGCCCATCTCCGCCTCGCTGTCCGCAGAGGGGGTGGGGGCCAGCGCGGCCGCGGCCATGCTTTGCAGGCCCTCGCTCGTGCCGCCGGTCGCCGCGACGGTGCGGAGCAGCGCGTTGCGGCTCAGGTGATTGCACAGCTCGACGAGGTCGTGAAAGAGCTGCTGGGAACCGCGGTTTTCCTCCAGCAGCAGGCAAAGCACAAGCCGACGCAGCAGGCGATGGATTGACGGCTGTTCGACGACGCGCCGCCGCCACCGCTGAAGGCCGGCGCCACGTTCTTGCGTGAGGTCATGCTCGAGCGTCGCTCGTGCGATGCGTTCGCACCGGCCCCGCGGCCTGCGTTCGCCGGCCGGCCCACGGCGCTGCTGCCAAAGCTGTTGTTCGGTAGCTCGTATACGCCGCAGTCGCATTATTATTGTTGTTGTTGTTCAGCCCCGCCGCCGAGGCTGGCGATGACGTGTCCTGCAAGCTCGGCCTTTGCTTGCTTCTTGACCTCGGCGCGCGTTTCCGCTTGAAGAAGGTCCTGGTCGTCGTCTTCAAAGAGGGCGGTCAATCGATCTTGCCACGCCGTGAGACGCATGTGGCTCAGGGAGACTGGAGGGAGGCGAGCAGGACCCACGTGAACAGGAAAGCCGGCACACACCACAGCTTCTCCTCCTCGCTGTAGATCTCCTTCCGTCTCGCCGTTCTCGAAGGAAGCCCCGCCGAGCGAGGCCCTGGCGCCCTTCTCGCTTGCCTGGCTGCTGCTGCCCCTTGACCGGCGTTTGGCCCGCCTCATCTTGTTGTCAAGCACCGCCTCGTCCAAGGCGATGTGGACGGCGAATGTCGCCCCGACAGCGGGTGCGCCGTCGACGTCGAGGGTGTCCTCCCCCGCCTCGCCCTCTTTCTCACCTTTGCCGTCGCCCTCTGCTCCTCCTTGACTGTCCTTCGGCTGGCCCCACGCATCCTCCTCCGGCGAAGCCTTGCTTTTCGGTACCTCCGGTGTCGGCCTTGGCGGGTTCAGTGCCAAGGCAAGGGCGGCCGCCTCCGCCTTGGCAGACGCCCGTGCGCGACTGATTTGCATAAAGACGAACTCACGAGAGGTGTTCTGCGCCTCTGCGTAGCGCAGCTCATGCGGGTTTGTGGCGGGGAACGCGTACGGGGCGGCGGCCTCGCTGCCGTCGTCTCCGAGGGCACCAGCGTAGTGATCGGCGGCGGTGGGAAGACCGTTTGACAGCCGCTCAGTCGTTAAGCGAGCCGACAAGGCGCCGCGGCTGCTGTTCACGGCGGCATCGCCCGGGGGCGTGCCGCTGGCCGCCGCCGGACCGTTGCATCGGCCGCTGCGGCTGAGTGCGCGCACCTCCTGGTCCTTACGGAAGCTCGCTAGGGTCAGGTTGAACTCCGTCGGCGACACCCGCTCGCCTAGGCTGGTCTGCTCCGACGGGACCAGCGTGTGCGCGGAGGGCGGGGCGGAGGGAAGACCGGCATCCCACCGGTGCTTTTCGGCGACGGCGAGGAGCCCTGCAGGGGCTGCGTGGGGGAGAAGCGGTCGCTACCGGCGCCGAAGCTGACGGCGTTCACGCCGCCACTCTCGTCCGTCGCGGACTCAACAGCTGGCTCGGTGGCGCCGGCAGCGGCAGCGGCCGCGACAAGCCAGTGGCCCTCGGCGAGCGGTGTGCACGCAGCGGATGATCACCGTTAGTACATTTGAGCTCTCCGCAAGCGCGCCTGAGGTGGGGTTCACGGCGGCGCAGTCGAAGCCGGTGATGGTCAGCCGTACCACCCCAAGCAGTGAGGGTTGAGGTGCACGATGAGGTCGCCCACGTCGGCGTCGACGTAGGGTGAGGAGAGCAGCATGACATGGTCGCTCTGGCACGTCACCTGATACTCCATCACGCGCTCAAGACCAACCTTCTCCGCGAGGCCTTTCGGCGAGTCCTACGAGACCGTGGAAGCGAAAGAGAGAGGGGTTTGTGCTGCCCTGGCTAAAGGCCTCGCCGACGGTGCGAATGGCCGCCGCCACACGGTTCGCCGCGATGGAGGCCGACTCGCCACGCCGATTCCCGCTAAGGCCGCCACCATTGTGGTTGCTGTTGTGGGAGGGGTAGTGGTGGTGGTGCGGACCTGACAGGTGGGCCTCCTTCATGTCCTCCTCCACGTCCCGTTCCATCGTGAGGGTGGCTGTGTTAAAAGTAAAATGCACTTTAGAGAACTGCACAACTGGGTTGCCCTCCCCGTCGAGGAACGTGATGGCGGGCAAGGGGGCTGCGACGCGCTGTCCGCGGACGGAAGGGCAACATCCCAGTCGATGCGCCGCCGGATCGTCGCGAGCTCGGCGCTGCGCGCCTCGGCAACCATCAGCTCCGGCAGCACGTCGCGCGCGAGGGTGCCGCCGAGGGACTCCATAGGGACGCCGTTGTAGACCGCGCCGCCGTGAGGCTGCCCCTCGGAGCGGAATCGCCAGAGGCCTGCGGAAGGACCGTCGCACTCGCCTGCAGGCGGCTGGTGCTGCCTCCGCTGGGGAAGCGCCCCGCCACGTTGCCAGTTTCCATTGAACTGTCGCCGCCGCCGCCGCCTACAACGTCGTCGGCGGTGGTGCCGTAGAGGGCACGGAGCTGTTGGATGGCGGGGCCGGCGCCCGCCCTCGCCGCGATTGAGGACGGCGCCGCTCGGTTTGTCACGCCCTCAAGATAGAAGAGGTCTTTCCGTTTCTGCGCCTCCTCGGGGAGAGAGGATGAAGTTGAAGATCACGTCCTCATCCGAGATAAGCGCGCCAGTCTTGGAGCGCGCCCGCGCAGGCACCGGTGTGAAGTCGGGCATGTTAGGCACGTCCATGTCCGCGCTGCCAGGGGTGGTGTTACTGACGCTAAAGCCGGTGCCCTCTCCTCCGCCGCTCTGCGCGGCTGCACCGGCCGACGCGGCACTCACGACGATGGTGGCGCCGACCGCGGTGCGACGTGCCACGGGCTGATTGGCGGAAGGCAGAGAAAGGAGGTCGGGGCAGCGCGCGCGTGCTTCGGCTCAGCGGCGGCGGTGGCGGCCGGGCTAAGAACACCGCGTACATTCTGTTGAACAGTGGGTGAGATGGCGACGAAGGGGTTCACGACGGCGCCGCCCACCACGTACGTCGTCTGCATTTGGCTGGGCAAGTTCGTCTCGTTGGCGTCGGCGAGACCGTACCGCGGCGTGCGCTCTTCGCTTGCGGCGTGCCGGGGTCGGCCCTGCAGCGTGAGGGTGGTTCTGCTGACGGAGCGCGGCCGCGCGGAGAAGGAGGGCGCCTGGAGACGGCGGCGGCCCTTGGGGCGTGGAGGGAGGAGGAGACGCCCACGCCGAGCAAGTACGCGGGGACACTCTCCACGGCGCCGCTGCCAGACTCGCCGCCGCCGTCGTCGTCGCTCAGCACCGAAATGCCACCGGCGCGGCTGGAGGAGCGCGCACTGAGGTCAGACGTGGGAGAACGCCACTGACGGGCCGCGACCCGCCGCTGATCCCCGCCAGCCGCGACGGCGCTGCCGCCGCGGCGGCTGGCGGGGCCGTCTTTCGAAAAACGCGACTGCGGGGCGGCTGCGGCAGGCCGCCCAGGGCCGAGGCACTGCGAGCAACAACGCCACCACCACCACCACCGCCACCGGTGCCTGAGGCCGTTCGCTGAAAGGATGGCGGACGTGTTCGATGCGCGCTCAGTCGGCTGTGCTGGCTGCTGGGGATGAGCCGCCCGCTCTTAAGCCTCTGCGCGCCCGCCGTGGCTGTCCGAGTGAACCGCTCACCCCCTCCGAACGCGGCGCGGCCGCTTCATCGCTCAGGACGTGGGCGACATCAGTGGTGCCGCCAAAGACCGTCTGCGTCGAGCTAAAGTGCTGCGGCCGTCTTCCATTTCCATTTCCATTTCCACTGCTGCCGCCGCTGCGAGCGGAGACGGGGGCGGGTAGGGCGGTCGTCCTTTTTGCTGCAGACGCAAAGAGGCCTCCATCTGTGTGTATATATATATATATATATATATATATAAAATAGAGAAGTCTTTTTCTTTTTCTGTCGCTTCTCACGGGATGTCAGTGACTTTTTTTCTCTCTCTTCTCTTTTAATGATTCCTTCCCGTATGTCTTTCTCTCTCTGTGTGTGTGTGTGTGTAGGGAGAGGGAGGAGAGGACGGATAAAGGAATGGATGCTCGCTCCTCTCCTTTTTTAAGAGGCCGCGCAGCGTGTGTGGTCGCACGTGTGTGTGTGTGCACTACGGAAGTGTCCAGCAAAAAAAAAAAAGAAGAAAAAAAAGAAAAGAGTGAAAAAAAAAAGGTCTTCGTACAACGGGAAGTGCACAACACACACACACACACTCAGAGGGCGAGAAAGGCAAAACAGCAACAGCAACAGCAACAACAAAAAAGAGATACTTCGTTTTTTTTCCCTCTGTGTGTGTGTTGTATGTGCGTGTGTTCTTTCAAACAGAATTTCGTGAATTCTAAAAAAAAAGGAAAGAAAAGTAGGTGTGACAAAGGTGAGAGGAGAATAAATAAAAAAAAGAAACAAAAAGAATCAAAAAATATACAAAAAAAAAAAAAGCGGCTCGTTTTTTTTTGGCTATTCGCACTTTATGTGTGTGTGTGTGTGTGTGTACGTTGAAACGCAAAAATACACCAAAGAGAAAAAAAGGGAGGGAGAAAAAAAAAATAGTTTTGCATTTGAAATTGGTGTCCCCCCCCACCCCCAGGGGACTGTGTGGATACTCTGTCTCTCTCTCTCAGGAGGAAGAAGAGAAGGGCAACGGGCAAAAGGGAAAACGACAAGAGACGAGGCGCGAGTCTTTCTTTTTGTTTTTTGGTATTTTTCATTTATGATTTCTACACATCACAGTTGGACACGTTGCTGGTGGGTTGGAAGAGAAAAGGCAGAGAGAGAGAGAGAGAGAGAGAGAGGTGTGTGTGTGTGTGTAGAGAGAGAGAGAGAATAAAAGAGGAGAGAGAGAGAGAGAGAGGTGTGTGTGTGTGTGCAATAGCCAAAATGTGTGTGTGTCTCTAGTTTTATGAGGGGGAGGAAACAATAAAGGAGAGAGTGGGGGGGGGGAGGGGACGGAGAGAGAGAGGGGGAAACGGTCGCCGTCGACGTCACCAACAGCACAGTCGAAAGAAAAAAGAGTGAGGGAGAGAGAGAGAGAGAGAGAGAATCGTAGAACGAAGGAGGGGCTGGGGGAAGAAGGGGGAGTTGCTGGAGACTGTGAAGAAACAGAAGAAAAAGAAAGAAAGGAGGTAACTGTGTGCGTGTAACGCGGGCGAAAGAGAGAGAGAGAGAGAAAGGAGGAAAAAAAAAGGAAGAGCGGACTTTCCTTTCCTTTCCTTTTTTTTCTCTCCCTGTGGTGGAGGCAGTTGCTTCACAGTCGATCGGTGAGATGAACCAACGCGTTGTGCACATACGTCCACTCCTCCACTAGCCCAAAGAAGGCGTCCATGTCTTTGGCCGCCCACGATGCTGTCACGTCCTTAAAATACTGCGCGTTCCGCTCCTTCAGGTCGGCCTGGAGCACCTTCATGCGCGCGAGCTCCGTCTCGTCGTTGCGGTCGCCGCCAAAAATGAGCTCGTTCATCATCAGCATTTCCATGAGAAATCCTCGCTGAGCGGGCGGTTGGGGCTGGCGATGCGTGTGTGGATGGAGCGGCGGTCGTCCTCGACAAGGAGCTCCTCCTCCTCCTGCGGCGTCAGCTCAACCTCTTCCTTCTCCTCCTTCTCCTCCGCCCTACCGCCCTCTGTTTTCTTTTCCTTTCGCGCGCAAGATTCTTCATTTCTCGCGCCTTTGTCAGCCGAGCGAGATAGCGGCAGCGAAAGAAGGGGTCCTTCAATGTCTCGTAGGCCGCGTTCGCGTAGGTGGAGACGTCCACAGAGGAGGCGGGACCGCTGCCATCGCTGCCGATCCCGCCGCCTTCAGCGCCTGTGTGTAAGCGGGCTGGCCGGCGGGTCACCACACAGGGACCGGACACATCGCTTCTTGTGGTGGTCGTCGCCTCTTCTTCATCGTTTCCCCTTTCTCCTCCTCCTGCGGTGCAGACTGCTGTGCAGCGTTCACATTCTCTTGGTCCGGGTGGACTCGCCGCTGCAGGGCGTGGTAGCGCTTCTGCAGGGCCGCGCCGTCGACCACCGTCTGCATGGGCAACCCAAAAAAGGCAAAGAAGTTGCCTTTTCCGGTGGGTGCAGCCGCTGCGCAGAATCGCAGAGGCGTCAGCACCGCGGGGCGCGCGAGGGTCGATCGAAACGGGCGGAGGTGACGAAAGAGCATTAGCACAAAACTTCAAAAATCACACGCAAGAGAGAAAAAAAAGAAAAAACGAGGAGGGAAAGGGATAAAGGGTCAAAAAAAAAAGAATTTTCAGACGTCGAAGATATCCTTTTCTTTAGTTGTCACTATTTGTAGCTGCTGTTTCGAGAGGCTTATTGCTACCCTTGCCTGGCTATCATGCGTACAGAGAGAAAGAGGGAAGAAGAGGAAAGAAGAGGAGAAGAGAGAGGACGAGAGAGAGGGAAGGAAAAAAGAGAAAAAGTGTGCGAGAACGTTTGCAGAATTTGACAGAGGCAAAAACAATGTCAAGTAGGCAAGTGGAAACAAAGTGCGGGGCTTCGCCTTGAAGTGTTCCTTGTGTGAAGAAGCGCGCATGGCTGTCTTTTTGTGTGTGGTACATAGAGGTGCAGAAAAGGGCAAAGGATGTGCCATCGTACAGGGGAGCATCCAAGGATGAAAAGAGGAGAAAAAATACAGGAGAAAATGGGAAAATAAATTGAAAAAATTGACTAAAAAACGCTACTCAGTCGGAGTTGGTTTGCATTCGCATGAGATTTTTATCTGGTCGTTGTGTTTCCATTTATTTATATTTTTTGTGTGTGGTCTCTGTCTCTGTTTACCCGTTACAATTGTGTGTGAAAGGCAGAGAAGGAACTGAACATGTGTGAAACATGTGTGAAAAGCGGATTGCAGACAAGACAGGGGCTCCCCCCCCCCCAAAAAAAAAAGTAAAAAAAAAAAAAAAAGCTGAACCAAGAGAGAGAGAGAAAAAAAAAAGAGCGATGCGAGAAAAGGTGAAGAAACAGAGTAGTTTACATGACAAAAGAAAAAAAAAAAACAATCTAAAAAATAATAAAAAAAGGATATGTGCCTGCCTTCAGTACAAAGTGGCGGCAACTGTGATTGACCTCAAAAAAAAAAACAATCCGTTCTTTTTTCCCCCATTCTTTTTTTTTTCTGCTTTTTTATTATTATTATTTTTTTTTTTTTGAACGGCTACTGTGTCGTTAACCGTTTTTTTTTCTTTTTTTTTCTTCTTCTTCTTCTTCTTCACGCTTCAGCTGCGGCTACGACGCGCGCGCTGAGTGCGTTCAAGCAGCACTTTCGCCCGCTGCAGACGTGCGAACCACGCGTTCGAGGTTCGCTCCTTCGCCCCGGCCGCCGCTGCCTTCACGGTGGTGCCAGCGGACCGCGCACCCGCTGCGAGTCCCTCCGCCTCTGTGCTCGCCGCGGGTACGCGATCTGCTGCTGCTGCTGTGGACATCGCCTGGCCGTCCTCTGCCCCGGCGCTGCCAACTTCTCTCTCCTCGTCATCGCTACTCAGACAACTGTCGCCCTGCCGCCGTGTGGGCCAACCGAAGAGGGCAGGAGGCGAGCGCTGCGGGGGTTGACGCGGCTGCTGGTCACGGCACCGCTGCGGAGGGCGGTCTCGGTGGCCTCCGCACAGCACGTGCTGAAGTAGGCGATGCGCTGGCGAAGAAAAGGGCTCATAAACGGCGAGGGCGGCCAGCAGGTGGTTCACTGTAAGGGGCGCCGTGCCGGGCGGCGTCCGCACCACAGGGGGGGGGTGCATCGACGACCGGCGGGACGGATGGCCCATCAGCCGCGGACCTCCTCCGCTGCCGCCCTCCCCGGCCGCATCGCCTGAGAGGCCGCCGTCGCCACCGCCACCGCTCGACAACGGAGCCGCTGCCGCTGCCGCCGCCTTGCGAGCGCGCGAAGGGGTCGTCTGGACCCGCGCAGACTCTGTCCTCCGGTGCCGTTCGCCCTCGGGAGGCCGCCACCGCCGCCCCACCCGCGTCCTCCCCGCGGGAAGTCCTCGCGCCGTCCACGCCGTTCAGCGAGGCCACCAGCTTGCCGGTGGCGGGGTCCACGCCATAGGTGGCGAGTAGCGAGGCGAGCAGCGGCGCCGTTTCCAAGCCCCACGCCCCGCTCTGCTGCGCGAGTTTGTTGAGGAAGGCGGAGAGGGAGGCCTCTGTGAAGGTACCGACCACGCATTGGTTGATGCGGAGGCCGTGGGAGGGCTGGTGGTCCCCGTCGTCGTCGAGGAGAAGGAGGAGGAGGAGGCGGGCACGGCGGCGGGTGGTAAGGGCGGTGGTGGTGGTTGCGCCCGTGGCCGCGGGTGCAGTGGTGGCTGCCGTTGTGATGGACGCCCACAGCAGCTCCCTCGCGCTCCCAGCTTCCGCCGCCGCCGCCACCTGCGCCGTCGCGTTGCGGCCGGTGCGGCGGCCTGTGTGGGTGACCAGGGCGCCTCCCGCTGCCCCCGCCCGTCGCCCCCGGCGCGCGCGCGCCACCCGTCGCGTTGTTGCCCGCGGACCCCATCGTATTCGCGAGGGCGGCGACGAAGCCACCACCGCCGCCATTACCGCTGCCGTCCGCATCGCTCAGGGAGGCGCGGACGGCGGCGATGAGCTCACACGGGCCGAAGCAGGTCTCCAGCGCTTGCAGCTCCTGCGGCAGGAATATCGTCGCGACGGCGCCGACGATGGCATCCAGCCGCTCCGCCACGACCAAGGCCGGCACCGCCGCCGTGGCGGGCCCGACGCCGCCTGCAGAACCGGCGACGAGACAAGGGAGAGGACGCGCGCCACGGACCTCGGCGCCCTCCACGGAGGCGGGATAAAGGAGTGGGCTTTGGCTCTTAGCGACTCAATAAGCGCTGGCAGCGTCGCCGCGGCCGTCGCGCCGGAACCATTTCGCATCGCCGTCAGCGGCGGCGTGTCTCGGCCGAAGACGGCGGCCGGCGACGGGGCGTCGTAGCCGTTTGTGGCGGTGCCAATGGTCCGTGGCGCCTTCCCCTCCAGCACGCGACGCGAGCCCTTCGCCGCATTCCCTGCCGCCCCCGCGTTCACGCTCTCCTTCGAAGACAGCTCCACGGCGGAGGAGGCGGAGGGCGGCGGCGGCGCTGCTCTGCCATCAGCTTCACGAGCGCGTTCGCCTCCGCAATGGTGGCACTCATCTCGGCGAGCCGCGCAGGCGGTGGGGTGCCGACGGGGACGGCCACGTCAGCGCCCGTCCGGCCAAGCGCGCAGACCTTTCGCCCTGACGACGTCGGTGCGGCCGAGCAGCGAGTCATACAGGACGCTCTGGTGGTTGAGGTCGATCTCCTGCGGTGGGGCGGCGGCGGCGCGGAGGCGGCTGAGTCCGCGCTCTTTGGCTTTGCAACGGCAGGCAGTCCGCCGCTCGTCGTTGTCATGGACCGACGCTTGCGGGCTCCGCTGGACATGGCAACAACGGAGGCCGCCGCCGCCAGAGGCTTGCCCATACCATTCACGGCATGACTGCTGCTGTTCCCTCCACTTTGGGCAGTACCCTCTGCGGTGGACGCCGCCGGCGCCGCGCCCCCGGTGGCCGCCGCGGCCTCCTTCTTCGTGGTGGAGAGGGGCATCCCCTGCCGAGAGAGTTCCCACGTCGCGTGGAAGCCCTGCCGCACTGCCATCGCTTGCTGCGTCGTCCGCTCCTCGGCCTGCTCCCTCGCCGCCGCCTCCGCCGCGACGTGCCGGAGGTGAGCTTGGTAGCGCTTCTCCATCAGCTGCACGCACGTCGACTTCGCCCAAAGCGGTCGAGCGCGCCGCGCTTTTTCGCCAGCCGTCTGCGTGCTGCTCAGGTCCAACGTAGAGCCAAAGGCGACGGTGGTGGGTGGACCTGGCTCTCCGTGGACCGCGCCTTGCAGCGGCCATTGCCGTCGCCTGCGCCTCCCGCCGTTCGGCGGCTGTAATGGCCACGCGGTCCAGTACTTGAACCTGCGGGAGCGACGCAATCACCGCCTGGCGGTAGCCGGGATCCTCGCAGATGGGATTGCCCTCCAGGTCGAGGTACACCAAGCACTTCAGCGGGCGCAGCGCTCGCATCGCCGCGGCGAGATCGCCGATCCGATTGCGCGACAGGTTCAAGTACTCGAGGCTGCTAAGGCACGGGATGTCAGTGCGCCGCGTCGAGCTCGCGGAGGCGGTTGCCAGCGAGCAGGAGGCGCTTCAGCCGAAAGCATCCCCGCGGACCGGTGAGTTGTTGAAGGGATGTGGTCGTTGTCGTCGCCGTCGTCGCGGCGGACGACATCGTGTCAAAGTATCCGCCCACGTCCTTCGTGGCCTCGTTGGGGTTCCGCGCGGTGAAGGAATCACCGCCGACGCTCAGCGCTAAAGGGGCCGTCGCCCGCGGTAGCAGGCTTTGCAAGACCCTCAACTTGTTGTGCTGGAGGGAGCGTGGTCAGGCTTTCAAACTCGAGTAGACTCTCGTGCAAGCCGGTGAGGCCGCGATGATCAAAGGCCATCTCGGTGAGCTGCTTGGCGTCCTTCCGTTCGAGGTGGAGCATCACAAAAGGATCGAGAAGCTTGGTGCGCTCCTCGAGCGTCACGTCCCGCGCGGGGCTGGGCGAGGGCGGGGCCCGCTCTACTCGAGCTCGCCACCACCGTTCTTGCAGCGCCAGCCGCTGTTCTTTCTCTCCATAGCTGGTAGCGGTTGTCCAGGTGGTGGCGGCGGGCAGGAAAGGTCAGGGAGGACGCAGTAGCAGTGGAACTGAACGTGGCGGTGGCCGGCGGCCCGCTGTGGTTCACCCGAGCGCGCCGCTTGCTCTCCTCGGCGCGGATGACGTCGTAGTACCTTTTGCTCGGTGCTGTCCACATTGAGTCGTAAGGCGCAAAAAAAAAAAAGAGAGAGAGAAAAAGAGAAAGTGAAAGAAGTACCAAAGAACGAACAGAAGGTGAATGTCTTTTTTTTTTGTTTGTTTGGTTTTCCCTTCTGCTCCGCGTGTTTACGCACACACAAACAAAAAAATATATAACTACCAAAGAAAAGTGCTACTTTTTTGTGTGTTCTTTTCTTTTCAGGCAAATACATGAAATAAAAAGCAGATGCAGTATTCAAAAAAAAAAAAAGAAAAAAAAATGAAATGACGATCGGTGATAGACAATGTGTGCGTGTGTGAGAGGGGGGGGGAAGAGAAGACATGAAATTGGTGTCATGCACCCGTCGCTTCTTGCCTCCTTCTTTACGTTCTTTTCTTTTTTTTTAAATGGCTGTGAAGATCTACGCCAAAAAAAAAAACAAAAACAGGAGTTCTGCCTATCTTTTCTTTTTCTTTTCTTTTCTCCTGTTGCGGTGGGTGTGTTTCAACTGACCGCCTCGCTCACCAAGAAAAAGCGGCTCTTACATTTTCTGTGACACCGGTGGCATGTCCCTGCCCACCCAATCTGCTGTGTTCACCGTCGCCTCTTCATACACGTCGATGAGCCCCACCGTGACGATGTCGGCGCCGCGAAGGAGCAGAACGCCCAAACGATTCTCCTGTAGCCGCTCCCCGGCAGCGTCGCGGTCCTTCTCGCCTGTGCTTTCCATTGTATGTGCCATCGAGGCGGTGGTCTTCTCTTTCTCTTTCCCGCGGCTGCGGTGGGAACGGCATCATAAGGGGCGAGGACGCGCTCCGTGCAGTTTGTCAGGACAAGGTTCATGAGCTGATCGGCGGAGTGGAGAATGCCAACGAGGTTGCGACCCTCCACCGTCACAACGGAGACGCGCTTCCGCAGATACGAAGAGAGCATCAAACCTCGAATAATTGTGAATTATTATTTTTTTTTTAATGTTGACAGAGAGAATGTGTGTGTGTGTGTGTGTGTGTGTGTGTGTGCGTTTTACAAAAGAGAGAAAAAAAAGTCTAAACAACAATAAACAAAAAGACGAGAGAGAGGCGGAGATGCGCGTGGGCAAAAGAACTATACTTTTTTTTCTGAACTGAAGAGAGAAAGAGAAGAGGAGGAAGAGGTGCTCGACGGAGCAGAAAGAAAAAAAAGAGAGAGAGAGATCCTCGGTAGTCATACTTGCATGAATGCCTTCAAATAATAAACAAAAAAAGTGAAGAAAGCAGCCACTGGGATGGGAAAGAAGAGAGAAAAGAGAGAACGAGAAAGAAAAAGAAATGGTGCCCTCTCTCTCTCCCCTCCTCCCTTTTTTCTCCTCCGTCGCTGTCCACTCCATCGGGCAGCGTCCACCGCTGTCCCCGTGTCGACCACTTCATTTCCACTGCCGAACGATTAAAAAAAAAAAAAAAAAGAGAAAGAAAGCAAACAACAGCAACGCAAGTGCCACTTCGTTTCCTTCACACTCTCTCTTTCTCTCTCCTTCTCTTCTTAGCTTCCGTGTATGTGTGTGGAGGTATTGGTGGACGGCTGGATGTCGCAGTGTGCTTTTTTTTTGTCGTTTTCAACTTTTTTTATTTTTTTTGTCCTTTTGATCTTAGTACTTGTGCACGACACACACAAAAAAAAAAAACGTACCAACAAATAAACAAGAATAGTAATTAAAAAAAAAAAAAAGAAAAAAGAAGAAGAAAAACATCTGAAGTACCTTTTTTCTTTTTTCTTTTTTTTTCCAGGGCATCAACGCGGCACGTGGCAGTGAAAAGTGGGTCCGGCCTTCAACGACCGCAAGAGAGAAGAAAAAAAAAAGAAAAAAAAAAGCTGAGAGAGAGAAAGAAAGAGAAAAGAGGAAGAAGGAGGGGAGAGGGGAAGAGGAAAGAAAGGAGAAGAAAAAAAAAAAAAAAGCGTCTCCTCTCGGTCTCGCTCTCTCTCTTTCCGCGCCTCTCCTTTCTCGACAAGCGATGGGCAGGAAGGCGACCTCGTGTTCACTTCCCTCCTGTAGGACGCCATCTGCATTCCCTTTTCTTTTTTTGTCTCTTTTTTGTTGTTGTTGTTTTTTTTATTTTTTCATTCCTGTTTTTAAATTGTTTCCACCCCTGCCATCGCTTAAAAGAAAGAAAAAAAAACGCAGCGGTTGTCGTCGAGTTGGGAGTCAAAAACTTTTTTTTTCTTCTTCAAATGGAGAGAAAAAGAGAAAAACAAAAAAAGAAAAAAAGAAGAAGAAGAGGGAACGTGCATTACAAAACTTCTCATTTTTTTTCTTCTTCTTCTTCTTTTTTTCTTTTTTGCGCTAAACAGACCAACATCAAACAAACAAAAAAGAAAAAAAAAGAAAAAGAAAAAAAGGGGGGGGAGGGAAAGGAACTTTTGGTGAAGAAGGGTAATGAGAATAGGAGAAAAAAAGGAAAAGATGTAGAGAGAGAAAGAGAGAAAAAAAGAAAGGAGGAGAAGGTGGAAGGAGAGACTGAAAAAAAAGAAGAGAAAGACGCAAAAAAAAAAAGAAAAGAGAACACCGCCTCTGGCGAAGTCACGAACGATCCTCATTTCACGTGACTCATGTTTTCTCTCCCCTCACTCTCTTTTTTTTTTTTCTTTTCGTCTATTCACGTCCTCCGTTTGTGTTCCTTCACTCCCTCTCTCATTGCTTCATCCTCACTCCCTTTTCCTTCTCTCCTTCTCTCATTCTCTCTTTCTCTCTCTCTCTCTTTTTTTTTTTCTCAACCCCTCCTCTCATCTCCCCAAGCGGTGGGCCGTTCTCCAAGGCGCAGAGAAAGAGAGAGAAAGAAAGAAAGAGAGAGAGAGAAAGAGAGAACGCTCGTCTTTTGCGGTAGAGTTGTTTTTTTTTCATTTTTTTCTTTTTTTTAAAGAAAAAAGAAAAAAAGGTTATGTTTCACCCATCTTCATTTCCTCCTTCCTTCCCGCCAAGAGCGCCTCCTCTAGGCGAGAACGCGCTTGGCGACGGCGACCACATCGGCCACCTGCGGCTGCGAGGCCGCCTCAATCTCTTTGCATAAGGCGTGGGGCAGTCCGCGCAGGAGACACGCTCCATTGGGGCATCGAGGTAGTCGAACGTGTCGCTCTCCATCACCATCGCGCAGATCTCAGCGCCGATGTTGCAGACGGGGAAGGACTCGTCCACGGTGACCGCGCGGTGGGTTTTCTTGATGGACTTGAGGATGGTTTCGCGGTCGAGCGGGCGGATCGAGCGGAGGTTGATGACCTCGGCCTTCACGCCGGTCTTGGCCAGCTCATCGGCGGCCTTGAGGCACAGCTCGACGCCGCGGGAGAAGCCGATGAGGGTGACATCCGTGCCCTCGCGCTCAATTTCGCCTTGCCAAAGGGAATGACAAAGTCCTTGTCGGCGGCCTCATCGGAGACGGGGAAGGACTCGCCGTAGAGCAGCTCGTGCTCAAGAATCACAACAGGATTGTCATCGCGGATGGCGGCCTTGAGCATGCCGCGCGCGTCCTCACAGTTGAAGGGCGCGAACACCTTCAGGCCAGGGACGGAGCCGTACCAGGAGGCGAAGCACTGGGAGTGCTGCGCGCCAACACCCGCAGAGGCGCCGTTGGGGCCGCGAAAGACAATCGGGCACTTCAGCTGACCGCCAGACATGTAAAGGCCCTTGCCCGCGGAGTTCACAATCTGGTCAATGGCCTGGAGGGCAAAGTTGAAGGTCATGAACTCGCAGACCGGACGCAAGCCATTCATCGCGGCGCCGACGGCCATGCCAGTGAAGCCATGCTCTGTGATGGGGGTGTCAATGACACGGTCGGTGCCGTACTTGTCCACGAGGCCTTTTGTCACCTTGTAGGCGCCCTGGTACTGGCCGACCTCGCCGAGGACAAAGACCGTCTTCTCGCGCGCGAGCTCCTCGTCCAGGGCGCTGTTCAGGGCATCGCGGACCGTCATCGTCGACGCGAAGCGGGACGCCGCGGCGGCCGCAGTAAAGGTCGAGGCAACAGAGGCAAAACGGCGCATCGTGTAAGGATTTTTTTTTGTGTGTGTGTGTTTGTTTGCTTCTTTTTTTCTTCTTTTTTAAAGAATCGGTTTCCCTATTCAAGTATATGTGTAACCGTGTGTGTGTGTATGTGTGGTTGTGTGTGCCTAAAGACCTAACAACGGCGGAAGAGACGGAGGAAGACTTTAATGAAAAAAAAAAGAAGAAAAAACAGATAGAGGAAAAGGAATTGAAGAGAAATGAAGAGGATTTACGAGACTGAGTGCACCAATGAAAAAGAAGGAAGAAGTGAGAATGAGAGAGAAAGAGAGAGAAGGGGAGTGATGAGTAGGGAAAGAGAAAAGGGAAGAAAAGGAGATGAACGAAAGACCGCAGAGAGCAAGTCGTCGTTCAAGTCCTTTCCTCCAAAGACAGTGACAGCACACACA
>NW_026090278.1:0-13871 GCF_024586455.1 Bactrocera neohumeralis
CGAATTCTTCCGCATACACTGCCGTTATGGATTTATGTCAACTTCAGTAAGATGAAGAAGGTTAATTAACTTAAATATGTTAAACTAATGATTTAAGGCAATTCAATATCGACTGCTAATTCAATATCGAACATAAGATTGTCGAATTCTTCCAAATACACTGCCGTTATGGCTTTATGTCAACTTCAGTAAGATGAAGAAGGTAAATTAACTTAAAGATGTTAAATTAATGATTTAAAGCAACTCAATATCGACTGCTTAATGTGTATATAAAGAAAATGGACTTTATACCTGAATATAAGATTGTCGAATTCTTCCAAATGCACTGCCGTTATGGCTTTATGTCAACTTCAGTAAGATGAAGAAGGTAAATTAACTTAAAGATGTTAAATTAATGATTTAAAGCAACTCAATATCGACTGCTTAATGTGTATATACAAGAAAATCGACTTTATACCTGAATATAAGATTGTCGAATTCTTCCAAATGCACTGCCGTTATGGCTTTATGTCAACTTCAGTAAGATGAAGAAGGTAAATTAACTTAAAGATGTTAAATTAATGATTTAAAGCAACTCAATATCGACTGCTTAATGTGTATATAAAGAAAATGGACTTTATACCTGAATATAAGATTGTCGAATTCTTCCAAATGCACGGCCGTTATGGCTTTATGTCAACTTCACAGAAGGTGAAGAAAGTTAATTAACTTAAATATGTTAAATTAATGATTTAAGGCAATTCAATATCGACTGCTAAATGTGTATATACAAGAAAATCGACTTTATACCTGAATATAAGATTGTCCAATTCTCCCAAATGCTCTGCCGTTATGGCTTTATGTCAACTTCAGTAAGATGAAGAAGGTAAATTAACTTAAAGATGTTAAATTAATGATTTAAAGCAACTCAATATCGACTGCTTAATGTGTATATACAAGAAAATGGACTTTATACCTGAATATAAGA
Source organism: Bactrocera neohumeralis (assembly GCF_024586455.1). Lineage (NCBI taxonomy): Eukaryota > Metazoa > Arthropoda > Insecta > Diptera > Tephritidae > Bactrocera > Bactrocera neohumeralis. Next base: position 968 of record NW_026090278.1, read on the forward strand.
TTGTCGAATTCTTCCAAATGCACTGCCGTTATGGCCTTATGTCAACTTCAATAAGATGAAGAAGGTAAATTAACTTAAAGATGTTAAATAAATGATTTAAAGCAACTCAATATCGACTGCTTAATGTATATATACAAGAAAATGGACTTTATACCTGAATATGAGATTATCGAATTCTTCCAAATGCTCTGCCGTTATTGCTTTATGTCAACTTCAGTAAGATGAAGAAGGTAATTAACTTAAATATGTTAAATTAATGATTTAAAGCAACTCAATATCGACTGCTAAATGTGTATATACAAGAAAATCGACTTTATACCTGAATATAAGATTGTCGAATTCTTCCCAAATACACTGCCGTTATGGATTTATGTCAACTTCAGTAAGATGAAGAAGGTTAATTAACTTAAAGATGTTAAATTAATGATTTAAAGCAACTCAATATCGACTGCTATGTGTATATACAAGAAAATCGACTTTATACCTGAATATAAGATTGTCGAATTCTTCCAAATGCACTGCCGTTATGGCTTTATGTCAACTTCAGTAAGATGAAGAAGGTAAATTAACTTAAAGATGTTAAATTAATGATTTAAAGCAACTCAATATCGACTGCTAAATGTGTATATACAAGAAAATCGACTTTATACCTGAATATAAGATTGTCGAATTCTTCCAAATGCACTGCCGTTATGGCTTTATGTCAACTTCAGTAAGATGAAGAAGGTTAATTAACTTAAATATGTTAAATTAATGATTTAAAGCAACTCAATATCGACTGCTAAATGTGTATATACAAGAAAATGGACTTTATACCTGAATATAAGATTGTCGAATTCTTTAAAATGCACTGCCGCTATGGCGTTATGTCAACTTCAGTAAGATGAAGAAGGTAAATTAACTTAAAGATGTTAAGTTAATGATTTAAAGCAATTCAATATCGACTGCTAAATGTGTATATACAAGAAAATGGACTTTATACCTGAATATAAGATTGTCGAATTCTTCCAAATACACTGCCGTTATGGCTTTATGTCAACTTCAGTAAGATGAAGAAGGTAAATTAACTTAAAGATGTTAAATAAATGATTAAAAGCAACTCAATATCGACTGCTAAATGTGTATATACAAGAAAATCGACTTTATACCTGAATATAAGATTGTCGAATTCTTCCAAATGCACTGCCGTTATGGCTTTATGTCAACTTCAGTAAGATGAAGAAGGTAAATTAACTTAAAGATGTTAAATTAATGATTTAAAGCAACTCAATATCGACTGCTAAATGTGTATATACAAGAAAATCGACTTTATACCTGAATATAAGATTGTCGAATTCTTCCAAATGCACTGGCGTTATGGCTTTATGTCAACTTCAAGAAGATGAAGAAGGTTAATTAACTTAAATATGTTAAATTAATGATTTAAAGCAACTCAGTATCGACTGCTAAATGTGTTTATACAAGAAAATCGACTTTATACCTGAATATAAGATTGTCGAATTCTTCCGCATACACTGCCGTTATGGATTTATGTCAACTTCAGTAAGATGAAGAAGGTTAGTTAACTTAATTATGTTAAATTAATGATTTAAGGCAATTCAATATCGACTGCTAAATGTGTATATACAAGAAAATCGACTTTATACTTGAATATAAGATTGTCGAATTCTTCCAAATGCACTGCCGTTATGGATTTATGTCAACTTCAGTAAGATGAAGAAGGTAAATTAACTTAAAGATGTTAAATTAATGATTTAAAGCAACTCAATATCGACTGCTAAATGTGTATATACAAGAAAATCGACTTTATACCTGAATATAAGATTGTCGAATTCTTCCAAATGCACTGCCGTTATGGCTTTATGTCAACTTCAGTAAGATGAAGAAGGTAAATTAACTTAAAGATGTTAAATTAATGATTTAAAGCAACTCAATATCGCTGCTAAATGTGTATATACAAGAAAATCGACTTTATACCTGAATATAAGATTGTCGAATTCTTCCAAATACACTGCCGTTATGGCTTTATGTCAACTTCAGTAAGATGAAGAAGGTAAATTAACTTAAAGATGTTAAATTAATGATTTAAAGCAACTCAATATCGACTGCTAAATGTGTATATACAAGAAAATCGACTTTATACCTGAATATAAGATTGTCGAATTCTTCCAAATGCACTGCCGTTATGGCTTTATGTCAACTTCAGTAAGATGAAGAAGGTAAATTAACTTAAAGATGTTAAATTAATGATTTAAAGCAACTCAATATCGACTGCTTAATGTGTATATACAAGAAAATCGACTTTATACCTGAATATAAGATTGTCGAATTCTTCCAAATGCACTGCCGTTATGGATTTATGTCAACTTCAGTAAGATGAAGAAGGTAAATTAACTTAAAGATGTTAAATTAATGATTTAAAGCAACTCAATATCGACTGCTTAATGTGTATATACAAGAAAATCGACTTTATACCTGAATATAAGATTGTCGAATTCTTCCAAATACACTGCCGTTATGGATTTATGTCAACTTCAGTAAGATGAAGAAGGTAAATTAACTTAATTATGTTAAATTAATGATTTAAGGCAATTCAATATCGACTGCTAAAAGTGTATATACAAGAAAATCGACTTTATACCTGAATATAAGATTGTCGAATTCTTCCAAATGCACTGCCGTTATGACTTTATGTCAACTTCAGTAAGATGAAGAAGGTAAATTAACTTAAAGATGTTAAATTAATGATTTAAAGCAACTCAATATCGACTGCTAAATGTGTATATACAAGAAAATCGACTTTTTACCTGAATATAAGATTATCGAATTCTTCCAAATGCACTGCCGTTATGGCTTTATGTCAACTTCAGTAAGATGAAGAAGGTAAATTAACTTAAAGACGTTAAATTAATGATTTAAAGCAACTCAATGTCGACTGCTAAATGTGTATATACAAGAAAATCGAATTTTACCTGAATATAAGATTGTCGAATTCTTCCAAATGCACTGCCGTTATGGCTTTATGTCAACTTCAGTAAGATGAAGAAGGTAAATTAACTTAAATATGTTAAATTAATGATTTAAGGCAATTCAATATCGACTGCTAAATGTGTATATACAAGAAAATCGACTTTATACCTGAATATAAGATTGTCGAATTCTTCCAAATGCACTGCCGTTATGGCTTTATGTCAACTTCAGTAAGATGAAGAAGGTAAATTAACTTAAAGATGTTAAATTAATGATTTAAAGCAACTCAATATCGACTGCTTAATGTGTATATACAAGAAAATGGACTTTATACCTGAATATAAGATTGTCGAATTCTTCCCAAATGCACTGCCGTTATGGCTTTATGTCAACTTCAAGTAAGATGAAGAAGGTAAATTAACTTAAAGATGTTAAATTAATGATTTAAAGCAACTAAATATCGACGGCTAAATGTGTATATACAAGAAAATCGACTTTACCTGAATATGAGATTATCGAATTCTTCCAAATGCACTGCCGTTATGGCTTTATGTCAACTTCAGTAAGATGAAGAAGGTAAATTAACTAAAGATGTTAAATTAATGATTTAAAGCAATTCAATATCGACTGCTAAATGTGTATATACAAGAGAATGAACTTTATACCTGAATATAAGATTGTCGAATTCTTCCAAATGCACTGCCGTTTGGCTTTATGTCAACTTCAAAAAGATGAAGAAGGTAAATTAACTAAAAGATGTTAAATTAATGATTTAAGGCAACTCAATATCGACTGCTAAATGTGTATATACAAGAAAATCGACTTTATACCTGAATATAAGATTGTCGAATTCTTCCAAATGCACTGCCGTTATGGCTTTATGTCAACTTCAGTAAGATGAAGAAGGTAAATTAACTTAAAGATGTTAAATTAATGATTTAAAGCAACTCAATATCGACTGCTTAATGTATATATACAAGAAAATCGACTTTATACCTGAATATAAGATTGTCGAATTCTTCCAAATGCACTGCCGTTATGGCTTTATGTCAACTTCAGTAAGATGAAGAAGGTAAATTAACTTAAAGATGTTAAATTAATGATTTAAAGCAACTCAATATCGACTGCTAAATGTGTATATACAAGAAAATCGACTTTTACCTGAATATAAGATTATCGAATTCTCCCAAATGCACTGCCGTTATGGCTTTATGTCAACTTCAGTAAGATGAAGAAGGTAAATTAACTTAAAGATGTTAAATTAATGATTTAAAGCAACTCAATATCGACTGCTAAATGTGTATATACAAGAAAATCGACTTTTACCTGAATATAAGATTGTCGAATTCTTCCAAATGCACTGCCGTTATGGCTTTATGTCAACTTCAGTAAGATGAAGAAGGTAAATTAACTTAAAGATGTTAAATTAATGATTTTAAAGCAACTCAATATCGACTGCTTAAATGTATATACAAAGAAAATGGACTTTATACCTGAATATAAGATTGTCGAATTCTTCCAAATGCACTGCCGTTATGGCTTTATGTCAACTTCAGTAAGATGAAGAAGGTAAATTAACTTAAAGATGTTAAATTAATGATTTAAAGCAACTCAATATCGACTGCTAAATGTGTATATACAAGAAAATCGACTTTTACCTGAATATAAGATTGTCGAATTCTCCCAAATGCACTGCCGTTATGGCTTTATGTCAACTTCAGTAAGATGAAGAAGGTAAATTAACTTAAAGATGTTAAATTAATGATTTAAAGCAACTCAATATCGACTGCTTAATGTGTATATACAAGAAAATGGACTTTATACCTGAATATAAGATTGTCGAATTCTTCCAAATGCACTGCCGTTATGGCTTTATGTCAACTTCAAAAAGATGAAGAAGGTTTATTAACTTAAAGATGTTAAAGTAATGATTTAAAGCAACTCAATATCGACTGCTAAATGTGTATATACAAGAAAATCGACTTTTACCTGAATATGAGATTGTCGAATTCTTCCCAATGCACTGCCGTTATGGCTTTATGTCAACTTCAGTAAGATGAAGAAGGTAAATTAACTTAAAGATGTTAAATTAATGATTTAAAGCAATTCAATATCGACTGCTTAAATGTGTATATACAAAGAAAATCGACTTTATACCTGAATATAAGATTGTCGAATTCTTCCAAAATGCACTGGCGTTATGGCTTTATGTCAACTTCAGTAAGATGAAGAAGGTAAATTAACTTAAAGATGTTAAATTAATGATTTAAAGCAACTCAATATCGACTGCTAAATGTGTATATACAAGAAAATCGACTTTATACCTGAATATAAGATTGTCGAATTTTTCAAATGCACTGCCGTTATGGCTTTATGTCAACTTCAATAAGATGAAGAAGGTAAATTAACTTAAAGATGTTAAATTAATGATTTAAAGCAACTCAATATCGACTGCTAAATGTGTATATACAAGAAAATCGACTTTATACCTGAATATAAGATTGTCGAATTCTTCCCAAATGCACTGCCGTTATGGCTTTATGTCAACTTCAGTAAGATGAAGAAGGTAAATTAACTTAAAGATGTTAAATTAATGATTTAAGGCAATTCAATATCGACTGCTAAATGTGTATATACAAGAAAATCGACTTTATACCTGAATATAAGATTGTCGAATTCTTCCAAATGCACTGCCGTTTGGCTTTATGTCAACTTCAGTAAGATGAAGAAGGTAAATTAACTTAAATATGTTAAATTAATGATTTAAAGCAACTCAATATCGACTGCTTAAATGTGTATATACAAGAAAATCGACTTTATACCTGAATATAAGATTGTCGAATTCTTCCAAATGCACTGCCGTTATGGCTTTATGTCAACTTCAGTAAGATGAAGAAGGTAAATTAACTTAAAGATGTTAAATTAATGATTTAAAGCAACTCAATATCGACTGCTAAATGTGTATATACAAGAAAATCGACTTTATACCTGAATATAAGATTGTCGAATTCTTCCAAATGCACTGCCGTTATGGCTTTATGTCAAAGATGCTTAAGATGTTAAATTATTGATTTTTGGCTTTATGTCAACTTCAATAAGATGAAGAAGGTAAATTTACTTAAAGATGTTAAATAAATGATTTAAAGCAACTCAATATCGACTGCTTAATGTGTATATACAAGAAAATCGACTTTTTACCTGAATATAAGATTGTCGAATTCTTCCAAATGCACTGCCGTTATGGCTTTATGTCAACTTCAGTAAGATGAAGAAGGTAAATTAACTTAAAGATGTTAAATTAATGATTTAAAGCAACTCAATATCGACTGCTAAATGTATATACAAGAAAATCGACTTTTACCTGAATATAAGATTGTCGAATTCTTCCAAATGCACTGCCGTTATGGCTTTATGTCAACTTCAGTAAGATGAAGAAGGTAAATTAACTTAAAGATGTTAAATTAATGATTTAAAGCAACTCAATATCGACTGCTAAATGTGTATATACAAGAAAATCGACTTTTTACCTGAATATAAGATTGTTGAATTCTTCCAAATGCACTGCCGTTATGGCTTTATGTCAACTTCAGTAAGATGAAGAAGGTAAATTAACTTAAAGATGTTAAATTAATGATTTAAAGCAACTCAATATCGACTGCTTAATGTGTATATACAAGAAAATCGACTTTATACCTGAATATAAGATTGTCGAATTCTTCCAAATGCACTGCCGTTATGGCTTTATGTCAACTTCAGTAAGATGAAGAAGGTAAATTAACTTAAAGATGTTAAATTAATGATTTAAAGCAACTCAATATCGACTGCTAAATGTGTATATACAAGAAAATCGACTTTTACCTGAATATAAGATTATCGAATTCTTCCAAATGCACTGCCGTTATGGCTTTATGTCAACTTCAGTAAGATGAAGAAGGTAAATTAACTTAAAGATGTTAAATTAATGATTTAAAGCAACTCAATATCGACTGCTAAATGTGTATATACAAGAAAATCGACTTTATACCTGAATATAAGATTGTCGAATTCTTCCAAATGCACTGCCGTTATGGCTTTATGTCAACTTAGTAAGATGAAGAAGGTAAATTAACTTAAAGATGTTAAATTAATGATTTAAAGCAACTCAATATCGACTGCTAAATGTGTATATACAAGAAAATCGACTTTATACCTGAATATAAGATTATCGAATTCTTCCAAATGCACTGCCGTTATGGCTTTATGTCAACTTCAATAAGATGAAGAAGGTAAATTAACTTAAAGATGTTAAATTAATGATTTAAAGCAACTCAATATCGACTGCTTAATGTGTATATACAAGAAAATGGACTTTATACCTGAATATAAGATTGTCGAATTCTTCCAAATGCACTGCCGTTATGGCTTTATGTCAACTTCAGTAAGATGAAGAAGGTAAATTAACTTAAAGATGTTAAATTAATGATTTAAAGCAACTCAATATCGACTGCTAAATGTGTATATACAAGAAAATCGACTTTTACCTGAATATAAGATTGTCGAATTCTTCCAAATGCACTGCCGTTATGGCTTTATGTCAACTTCAGTAAGATGAAGAAGGTAAATTAACTTAAAGATGTTAAATTAATGATTTAAAGCAACTCAATATCGACTGCTAAATGTGTATATACAAGAAAATCGACTTTTTACCTGAATATAAGATTATCGAATTCTTCCAAATGCACTGCCGTTATGGCTTTATGTCAACTTCAATAAGATGAAGAAGGTAAATTAACTTAAAGATGTTAAATTAATGATTTAAAGCAACTCAATATCGACTGCTTAATGTGTATATACAAGAAAATCGACTTTTTACCGGAATATAAGATTGTCGAATTCTTCAAATGCACTGCCGTTATGGCCTTATGTCAACTTCAGTAAGATGAAGAAGGTAAATTAACTTAAAGATGTTAAATAAATGATTTAAAGCAACTCAATATCGACTGCTAAATGTGTATATACAAGAAAATCGACTTTTACCTGAATATAAGATTGTCGAATTCTTCCAAATGCACTGCCGTTATGGCTTTATGTCAACTTCAATAAGATGAAGAAGGTAAATTAACTTAAAGATGTTAAATTAATGATTTAAAGCAACTCAATATCGACTGCTAAAGGTGGATATACAAGAAAATCGACTTTTTACCTGAATATGAGATTATCGAATTCTTCAAAATGCACTGCCGTTATGGCTTTATGTCAACTTCAATAAGATGAAGAAGGTAAATTAACTTAAAGATGTTAAATAAATGATTTAAAGCAACTCAATATCGACTGCTAAATGTGTATATACAAGAAAATCGACTTTATACCTGAATATAAGATTGTCGAATTCTTCCAAATGCACTGCCGTTATGGCTTTATGTCAACTTCAGTAAGATGAAGAAGGTAAATTAACTTAAAGATGTTAAATAATGATTTAAAGCAACTCAATATCGACTGCTTAATGTGTATATACAAGAAAATGGACTTTATACCTGAATATAAGATTGTCGAATTCTTCCAAATGCACTGCCGTTATGGCTTTATGTCAACTTTAGTAAGACAAAGAAGGTAAATTAACTTAAAGATGTTAAATAAATGATTTAAAGCAACTCAATATCGACTGTTAAATGTGTATATACAAGAAAATCGACTTTATACCTGAACATAAGATTGTCGAATTCTTCCGCATACACTGCCGTTATGGATTTATGTCAACTTCAAGAAGATGAAGAAGGTAAATTAACTTAAAGATGTTAAATTAATGATTTAAAGCAACTCAATATCGACTGCTTAATGTGTATATACAAGAAAATCGACTTTATACCTGAATATAAGATTGTCGAATTCTTCCAAATGCACTGCCGTTATGGCTTTATGTCAACTTCAGTAAGATGAAGAAGGTAAATTAACTTAAAGATGTTAAATTAATGATTTAAAGCAACTCAATATCGACTGCTAAATGTGTATATACAAGAAAATCGACTTTATACCTGAATATAAGATTGTCGAATTCTTCCAAATGCACTGCCGTTATGGCTTTATGTCAACTTCAGTAAGATGAAGAAGGTAAATTAACTTAAAGATGTTAAATTAATGATTTAAAGCAACTCAATATCGACTGCTAATGTGTATATACAAGAAAATCGACTTTTTACCTGAATATAAGATTGTCGAATTCTTCCAAATGCACTGCCGTTATGGCTTTATGTCAACTTCAGTAAGATGAAGAAGGTAAATTAACTTAAAGATGTTAAATTAATGATTTAAAGCAACTCAATATCGACTGCTAAATGTGTATATACAAGAAAATGGACTTTATACCTGAATATAAGATTGTCGAATTCTTCCAAATGCACTGCCGTTATGGCTTTATGTCAACTTTAGTAAGACAAAGAAGGTAAATTAACTTAAAGATGTTAAATAAATGATTTAAAGCAACTCAATATCGACTGCTAAATGTGTATATACAAGAAAATCGACTTTTTACCTGAATATAAGATTGTCGAATTCTTCCAAATGCACTGCCGTTATGGCTTTATGTCAACTTCAATAAGATGAAGACGGTAAATTAACTTAAAGATGTTAAATTAATGATTTAAAGCAACTCAATATCGACTGCTAAATGTGTATATACAAGAAAATCGACTTTTTACCTGAATATGAGGTTATCGAATTTTTCCAAATGCACTACCGTTATGGCTTTATGTCAACTTCAATAAGATGAAGAAGGTAAATTAACTTAAAGATGTTAAATTATTGATATCAAGCAACTCAATATCGACTGCTAAAGGTGTATATACAAGAAAATGGACTTTATACCTGAATATAAGATTGTCGAATTCTTCCAAATGCACTGCCGTTATGGCTTTATGTCAACTTCAATAAGATGAAGACGGTAAATTAACTTAAAGATGTTAAATAAATGATTTAAAGCAACTCAATATCGACTGCTTAATGTGTATATACAAGAAAATGGACTTTATACCTGAATATAAGATTGTCGAATTCTTCCAAATGCACTGCCGTTATGGCTTTATGTCAACTTCAGTAAGATGAAGAAGGTAAATTAACTTAAAGATGTTAAATAATGATTTAAAGCAACTCAATATCGACTGCTTAATGTGTATATACAAGAAAATCGACTTTATACCTGAATATAAGATTGTCGAATTCTTCCAAATGCACTGCCGTTATGGCTTTATGTCAACTTTAGTAAGATGAAGAAGGTAAATTAACTTAAAGATGTTAAATAAATGATTTAAAGCAACTCAATATCGACTGCTAAATGTGTATATACAAGAAAATCGACTTTATACCTGAATATAAGATTGTCGAATTCTTCCAAATGCACTGCCGTTATGGCTTTATGTCAACTTCAGTAAGATGAAGAAGGTAAATTAACTTAAAGATGTTAAATAAATGATTTAAAGCAACTCAATATCGACTGCTAAATGTGTATATACAAGAAAATCGACTTTATACCTGAATATAAGATTATCGAATTCTTGCAAATGCAGTGTCGTTATGGCTTTATGTCAACTTGAACAATCAGTAAGATGAAGAAGGTAAATTAACTTAAAGATGTTAAATTAATGATTTAAAGCAACTCAATATCGACTGCTAAATGTGTATATACAAGAAAATCGACTTTATACCTGAATATAAGATTGTCGAATTCTTCCAAATGCACTGCCGTTATGGCTTTATGTCAACTTCAGTAAGATGAAGAAGGTAAATTAACTTAAAGATGTTAAATAATGATTTAAAGCAACTCAATATCGACTGCTAAATGTGTATATACAAGAAAATCGACTTTATACCTGAATATAAGATTGTCGAATTCTTCAAATGCACTGCCGTTATGGCTTTATGTCAACTTCAGTAAGCTGAAGAAGGTAAATTAACTTATAGATGTTAAATTAATGATTTAAAGCAACTCAATATCGACTGCTTAATGTGTATATACAAGAAAATGGACTTTTTACCTGAATATAAGATTATCGAATTCTTCCAAATGCACTGCCGTTATGGCTTTATGTCAACTTCAGTAAGATGAAGAAGGTAAATTAACTTAAAGATGTTAAATTAATGATTTAAAGCAACTCAATATCGACTGCTAAATGTGTATATACAAGAAAATCGACTTTTACCTGAATATGAGATTATCGAATTCTTCCAAATGCACTGCCGTTATGGCTTTATGTCAACTTCAATAAGATGAAGAAGGTAAATTAATTTAAAGATGTTAAATAAATGATTTAAAGCAACTCAATATCGACTGGTAAATGTGTATATACAAGAAAATCGATTTTTACCTGAATATGAGATTATCGAATTCTTCCAAATGCACTGCCGTTATGGCTTTGTGTCAACTTCAGTAAGATGAAGAAGGTAAATTAACTTAAAGATGTTAAATTAATGATTTAAAGCAACTAAATATCGACTGCTAAATGTGTATATACAAGAAAATCGACTTTTTACCTGAATATAAGATTGTCGAATTCTTCCACATGCACTGCCGTTATGGCTTTATGTCAACTTTAATAAGATGAAGAAGGTAAATTAACTTAAAGATGTTAAATTAATGATTTAAAGCAACTCAATATCGGCTGCTTAATGTGTACATATATACAAGAAAATGGACTTCATACCTGAATATAAGATTGTCGAATTCTTCCAAATGCACTGTTGTTATGGCTTTATGTCAACTTCAATAAAATGAAGAAGGTAAATTAACTTAAAGATGTTAAATAAATGATTTAAAGCAACACAATATCGATTGCTAAATGTGTATATACAAGAAAATTGACTTTTTACCTGAATATGAGATTATCGAATTCTTCCAAATGCACTGCCGTTTTGGCTTTATGTCAACTTCAGTAAGATGAAGAAGGTAAATTAACTTAAAGATGTTAAATTTATGATTTAAAGCAACTCAATATCGACTGCTTAATGCGTATATACAAGAAAATCGAATTTATACCTGAATATAAGATTGTCGAATTCTCCCAATGCACTGCCGTTATGGCTTTATGTCAACTTCAATAAAATGAAGAAGGTAAATTAACTTAAAGATGTTAAAATAATGATTTAAAGCAACTCAATATCGACTGCTTAATGTGTATATAAAAGAAAATGGACTTTATACCTGAATATAAGATTGTCGAATTCTTCCAAATGCACGGCCGTTATGGCTTTATGTCAACTTCAGTAAGATGAAGAAGGTAAATTAACTTAGAGATGTTAAATTAATGATTTAAAGCAACTCAATATCAACTGCTTAATGTGTATATACAAGAAACTCGAATTTATACCTGAATATAAGATTGTGGAATTCTTCGCAATGCACTGCCGTTATGGCTTTATGTCAACTTCAGTAAAATGAAAAAAGTAAATTAACTTAAAAATGTTAAATTATTTATTTAAAGCAACTCAATATCGACTGCTTAATGTGTATATACAAGAAAATGGACTTTTTCCCTGAATATAAGATTGTCGAATTCTTCAAAATGCACTGCCGTTATGGCTTTATGTCAACTTCAGTAAGATGAAGAAGGTAAATTAACTTAGAGATGTTAAATTAATGATTTAAGGCAATTCAATATCGACTGCTAAATATGTATATACAAGAAAATCGACTTTATACATGAATATAAGATTGTCGAATGCTTCAAAATGCACTGCCGTTATGGCTTTATGTCAACTTCAGTAAGATGAAGAGGTAAATTAACTTAAAGATGTTAAATTAATGATTTAAAGCAACTCAACATCGACTGCACGAAAATCGAATTAATATCAGAATATAAGATTATCGAATTCTTCCAAATGTGCTGCCCGTTGGTATGTCCTTTCAGTAAGATGAAGAAGGTAAATTAACTTAAAGATGTTAAATTAATGATTTAAAACAACTCAA
>NW_026090279.1:0-18856 GCF_024586455.1 Bactrocera neohumeralis
CCCATCCTATTAAGCATTGCAAATGTAAATTATCTGTGAATTAAGGACATTTATAAATACACAACAGGTATTTTTAAACTATTAATGTTGGTTAAAAATAAGGAATAAATTTAATGACCTGATGTTCACGCTCCAACTTTTTAAAATTGTTTTATTCTCTTAGCGAAAAATTAAAAAGCATTAAAATTGTACAATGGATAAATTTTTCACCTGTCTCATTTCTCCAAATGCTTCTAACTTACTTTTGGAACATTTAATGCCAATAGACTCTATTTATTTTATTGTGAATACAAAATTTTATAGATGTTGTGCATGATATTGAGATGTTATGTTCGGTTTCCTCAACGTACTCTTTTAAAATAATTTTAATTATTTTTAACGTGGTTACACAAATGTGGATATAAAATATGGAGTAAAATAAGGCACCAATATTTATTTATATTTCATTACTCACCAATTACTTGATTAATAATATTGTAGGACCAATTATTGTCTCCAAATATTTTATCCGCAAAACTGTAATTTTTCCAAACTTAGTCGAGATGACATTATTATTGTTTTTTATATTTACTTAAAATGTAAATATTTATAAATAATTTAAAAGATAAAATTGAATTTAATAGAAAATTAGAGATTTCTCCCAAAATAAGTTTTTGGAAAAAAATAAAAATTTCAGATAAACTTAATTTGGGCACAATTCCGATTTCTTTGGCACCGCCATTTTGAAGGTACCGGAAAGAGCAAGTCCTCCTGATTAAAAAATATACAGTGTTATAGGCTGCAAACGCTTAGTTTACGAGATATTCGACCTTAAAGTTCAAAAATTCGCAAAATTCGAACATTTCAAGAAGCTATTTCATCACATTAAATACACTTTATTCACATTTTTCTCTTCAAATTAATTAAATTACACTATAATCTTTTAAATAAATTCACATTTAACCCTTTAGAAGGTTTTTTACATAAGAAACCTTTATTTTAAAAATTACATTTTACACTCGTTTGAACCTCATTTGTTTACCAAAAATGACGACGAAATGGAGCGCTGCCATGTGATGATAAGCCAATTTGCTGAAATTCCTCTTTTTCGCAAAAATTCCTCTATTGATGCATATGGATATTTTCTTTTTTTAATTTATTAAGCAAATAAGGAATATTATATGTATATACATATGTATAAGTAATATTATATAATAATATTACGTAATAAAGTGTAAAGTATACAGTACAGTACGAAAACTCAAATTTCGTTTCAATATGAGCGCATGATAACCAAAAAATATAACCACTTTATCCCCTTTATACCCAAAACTCATATTTTAAATATAATAATATATATGTATATCGTCGGCTAAAATACAAACCAATGTATCATCAAAAATAAATGGAAATTGCTGACAGATATAATAACCAAAATTTATCCAATTTATAACGAAAACTAAAATTTTGAGTGCTTGATAACCATAAATTATAACCACTTCAATCACTTTGTAACAAGAAGTAAATATATTTTTTTATTTTTAACGCAGAAAGGAGTACTACGCGAAAGTACTTCAGTCACCCCGGGTACTCGGTCGGCCAGAGTTATTTTTTTAGATCAATAACAAACAATTTATAATATTGTGAGATGATTTTATTATAGTATAAAATTGTAATATGTATATAAAAATGTTATATTAAAATCATATACATATATGTATAATATTATCATACGATTTTTCTTATCTGTGTTTATGAAATATAAATCACATGTTATTCATATATGTATGTATGTATAAGGAAAAGTGTTCACATATTAAATTTTAGCTTGAAAAATCTTCTTTATAGTTTTTTTTATCTACTCTAATATTATAAAGAGGAAAGATTTGTACCTATTTTTGTATGTTTGTATGTTTGTAATGAATAAGCTCAAAAAGTACTGGGCCGATTTAAAAAATTCTTTCACTAATAGAATGCTACATTCTTCCAATTTGACATAGGCTACATTTCATTTTGAAAAAAATTAGGGATCCTTGGTTAAATTTGAACAATGTAACCGAAGGTGTAAAAAAATGAGTCTTAAAATGTCTTTCGTCGAATGCGCTGCCGAAACTATTAGCGATAGAACAAAATAATGTACAACAATATTGAAGAACATCATTATGTCTACAAAAAACTTCGCGGTGGCATTTTTCATTTTAAACATTAATGAACATGCTAACCAAATTCAAACTATGCTATTTATGTGTTTATATTAATCCTTATCCAAATAAATTATTTTATGGTCAAGTCCATTTAACTACCTATAAAATAGTTTTTAAATTATTAAAATTGGACTTTCCGTTCAAAAGGTATTACGAATTAAAAAATTCAAACAGTAAACAAAACCGCCATAGCGCAGTGGCCGTTGTTTGCGATGCAGTCTGAAAAGCGCGCCGGGCCAGAGAATGTAAAGTATAGAGAAGGTGCAAATTGAATTCTGTATGATGTTCGATTTGGCGGCTAACAGAGCCGATAGAATCAAAGTAAGGAATTCGCCGTTGTCGCTGCTATTTAGCAGAATTGAGCACGTGCAGTGGCAAAAATATATGTAAAACGACTGAATTCATGCCAGAATAAATAAAGAGAAATGCTTTGAAGAAAAATATACAAAGCATTATCTGAGTCACATATGCGTGATTATTTTGTATTATATGAACCATTGTTTTCTGGAAAATGGTAAAAATTATAATTATTTTTAAAAAATCGGGAAAAATTAGGAAACGTTGCGGCTGTTCGAGTCTCAATCACTGCGGCAATATTGCAAAGCATCACGCAAAAATGTAAAACGTTCGAGCAACTCAAATTTTGACATTTCTTGCGCGCAAAAGTGACAAAATCGTCATCAACAAAATTTATGATGGAAAAAATGATGCAAGCGAAATCGCCTTTATTTTTGTTTATAACAAATTATTATCATTAATTGTGTTTCACGAGACATCCGAAAATGTTATAAATATATATCTGGAAGATAAAATCGAATTGTTTTAAAGAAGTTTGCGATTTTACTATTGCGCTTTTCTTTAAAATTTCAGACGTAAGCCACTTTTTTACGCAAAAAACTTTGTTTCCTTGCTTTTCTGTATTTAAGAAGCAAACTACACTCCCTATCCACCAAGTGATCCACTGTTAAATTGATTAAAAATTCATTTTTAAGACTTCTTAAACTTCACTTCTTCAATGCACCTGCAAAATATTTGAAAATATTCGTTTAAGTATCAGCTGAGTATCTGCAAAAAAACATCAGGGTTGCAATATTGCCGCAGTTATTTAATTTTATTTTTCTTTAATTTAATTTTTTAATTTTTAAATAAATTAATATTTCAAATAAATTATATTTATTTCGACTATTAAAAAGTGAAGAAGAAAATTGATGACCTTCATGAAATATGCACGACAGACTGCAAGCGACATCTGTCAAATATTAAAATACACACGCTCTTATGGACACAGATATGTAGTTGTGCAGCTGCTTCAATACCCGTGTCCCTAAGAACGTGTGTATTCTAATATCTGTCGTGCTCATTGGTTCAGCACTTGTGTGATGATAGAAAATCGAAGCTGTGCCGAAAAAAATAAACGAATGGCCGCCTATTGACCGCTTCCCTTGCCGCTGTAACAGCTTCGCCTACAAAATCCAGTGGAATTTCTAAATTCTTTGGACAGGCTTGGTATACCACCGCATCATTTGCGTTTCAAAGTTGGATCTGTCGTTATTATGTTCGCTCAAACTGCGCTATCGAATACAAGGGGGCAGAATGCTTGATTCTAAGAATTTCTTAGAGTTCTAACGATTTGCCATTTTAGTTCAAACGTATTCCGTTTCCAGTGAAAATTGCATTTGAAATGACAATCAACAGGACACAAGGATAGTCGCATAGTGTGTGGCATAAATTTGGAAATGCTATGTTTTTCACACGGTCAGATATACAGATATACGTGGCGTGCTCACGAGTTGGAAAACCATCTTTTCTGTACATCGGAACAGAAACCAAAAGATGTTGTTTATCAAGCTGCGTTACATTGAAAAAAAAATTAAATGATAAATTTAACTTTCTTTTCATTTCAAAACAAATAATTTCACGCAGGACATCGGCTGCGGGGTCAGCTAGTCTTATACATACATATATAATAAATATAGTTTCAAAAAACTAAAAAACACGCTTTTAAAACATATCAAACTAAAAAGTGAAAAATAATTATTTGTATAAACTAACAATAATAATGAAGGAAAATTTCCTGCATTATTGTGAGAAAAGCGTGGAATGCTCGATATATGAAAAATATGTCACCAAGCACCCCACTCTTTGAGGGATATTCATGAACGTTTTCCGACTGTTGTGCATCTCGGAGTTAATTTTGGGAATGGCCAAAGAGTGTATTTCAACCCAGAGAATAGAGTACAGCCAGTGAAACATCGCTAGCAACAAGATTAACATTTACGAGTTTTTGCTCAACTTGATCCGTTTGCGAGAACATTGCTCTATTCCGAAATGCCTTGATATTAGACATGGAATGCATTGTCAAAGAAATGGTTACTCAGAAAGCAAGGTCAAGCAGAAGATGGATATCCAGGTGTATTCTCAACTAATGCATTAGGATGAATTTACACAATCCACCCGAAAAAACGCTTCTACCTTCGGTTGCTATTGATTAATGTGCGCGGTTCAACTTCATTTGAGTCATTGCGTAGTGTGAATGGCACGGTGTGTGCAACTTTTTGAGAAGCATGACAGCAATTACAATTGCTGGAACATGATAATCACTGGAATCCAACGATGGACGATGCGTTAGCTACTTCGAATGCAAATGAAGGCACGATTCCGGTTACTTTGGCGGAGGGGTAAAAAAAACGATTTTCCGTATAAATGGGGTATGTACGGATAGGGGAGCTTCTCCAGAGGAGGAATATCTAAAAATAATATAAAAATTGATAATATTTTTTAAAATATTCACGTTTAAAAATTCAAGAATTTGCACTAAGAAAACATGTTATTTCTCTATGTTTCACAAAATTTTTTTTCAAGTTCTTTACACTGTATATTTAAATATACACTCTAAGCATTGAAATAAGCTCACATTTCACATTTATTTTGCAATGTTTCAGCCAGTATTAGTTATTTAAAAATCATGTAACAAAATCATGGCTGAAAAGTTTAGAGTGCTTATATTTACGAGGAAAACCAGCATTGCCACACCTTAAAAACTAAAAGAGAAGGATTTTTCAGCGTTTCACAGGTTTTTTTTTGTTTGTACTTTCGAGTGATTATCTTTTCTTTATTAACTATAACAAAAACTATAAAAAAGATTTTTCAAGCTAATATTAATTATGTGAACACTTTTCCATATACATACATGTGGGACAAAGAAATGCGACCGTGCGGACTGAACGTTTTTGACACACGACAACACTGACTGAACGAAAAAGGGACTCGAACGGAATAAAACCAATAACGGACTTGACTTGAAAAGCGGACGGCGACCGAGGCAGTTAATAAAATATCTATCTATTGTAAAGCAGCACTTCTTCGATAAATAATTGATCTAAGTATTGTAAAACTGTATTAAAAGCACCAGTTGTTAATAAAAGTATAATCGACCTACGTATTGTAAAGTTGTAATAAAGTGAAATTGATCTATTGTGAAGTGAAGTTGGTCCAGTCTTTGATTTCCACACATCAGTGGGTCGTTTCCTTCAAATCGGACTCTCTAGTCCTTATCTATATATTGGTCGTGTGGAAGCTATATCCTGTCCACTATGCTACAAATTGGGGGCTCAACCGGAATGTCCAGATTTATTGAGGGCATATTCCTACAAATTGATTCAACTCGGCTCAACTAATTTTATTGGCCATATTGTGCACTGCAAAAGCAAACTCGAAGGCAACAGCATTCTAGTAGTCTGTAGAGTGGAGCAGCGAGACAAATCTAAGTGTTGGTAACGGTGTTGGAGGTGCACAAAATACAGGTGAAGTACAGTTTTAGTACACTGGAGTTTTCTAGAAGTGCAGAAGCATAGCAAGCAGCGACGTTACGGTACGTGTACAACAACAAAGTTGGAGTTGGTTCGTGTCGGCAAACAAGAAATTCAGCGAAAACGGTTGCGCCGCAATAGCGCATCAGAAACAGCGAAGAGTGAAAGTGCGACGGTAACTCACGTACACAAGTGTAACAAGCAGCGAGGTTAAGCGTCATCAACAAGTCGGCAACAAACAGGTTGCGGTTGGCTCGTATATTCGAACGAGCAGTGTGTAGAAACGGTTGCGCCGCAACAGCGCAGCAGAGTCGGCAACAAACAGCTTGCGGGTGGCTCGTGTATTCGAACGAGCAGTGTGTGGAAATGGTTTGCCCACGCAACAGCGCAGCAGAATCGGCAACAGATAGGTTGCGTTGGCCCGTGTTTTCGAACGAGAAGTTGGAAATGGTTGTGCCGCAAAGCGCAGCAAATCTTCAACAAAAAAGGTTGCGCCGTATATTCAAACGAGTAATGTGTGGAAAGCGCAACAGCGAAGCAAAGTGGATACAGCAACACAGGTGCATAGGCGTAACAGACAGCGAGCGTTACGCGTTACCATCAAGTAGGCAACGAACGGGTTGCAGCAGCAGAGTCGGCGTGAAGCGGTGAAAAGTGCGTTGGCAACGGCAGCGTACAACGAGGAGTACAGGTTACTTTCATATTATTAAGTTTTTCAAATTACGCATAATTTATTTCTATATTATAAATTTAAATTAATTTTTATTAAATTAACATTATCACATAAGATTATACTATATATACTTACATATATCATTTGTTGTATTTCATAATTGTAAAAGAGTACTCAAAATGGAGGCTCAGACCATATTAAACATGACAGTGACAATGTTAAAAAAAATGCTAAAAGAAGCAGGGCTACCGACAAATGGACGCAAGAAGGAATTACGAGACAGACTTCTGACACACTACGGTCTTCTTAACGATGACGATGAAAGCGAGAGTGAGGTCGAATCAGTGGAGCCGCTTTGTGCAAGTGTGTTGGGTAAAGGTCCGGTGCCACCCACAGTTCCTCATTTTACATTTAAGGAAATTGAAGAAAGTTTATCGACATTTAACGGTACAGACGGGCAGGAAGTAAATCAATGGGCAGAATCTTTTGAAGAAAACGCACATATAGTAGGCTGGTCGGAAATCCACAAATTTATTTATGCAAAACAGCTTCTTCAGAGGAGCAACTAAGGCATTTGTTCGAAGCCAAACCGGTATCCGTGATTGGATATCTTTAAAACAAGCTCTAATTGATGAATTCGATATATCATTTTCATCAGCTGAGGCACATAGGTTTTTAAGGAATCGTCAAAAGAGACAAAACGAAACATTTATTTAATTTTTATATGCCTTAATGGAAATAGGGAAGCGGGTAAAACTGGAGGAATCCAGCGAAATAGAATATTTCATACTAAGGATTCCCGATTCAAAATTGAACAAAACGGTTTTGTACCAAGCAAGGAGTATAAGGGAACTAAAAGAGCAAATAAAAATTTATGAGAAAATTAAATATAATCAAGGAAGATAGGAAGGAAAACACTCAACTTTCAATTTTAAATCGCAAATCGCATGTTTCAAATGTGGCGAAACTTGCACAAACCAACAATTTAGATGTTACAAGTGCAGCAAAGTCGGCCACAAACGCAACGAATGTCCGACAGTTCAAACGAAAGGTGAAAGAGACAATTTAAATACAATTACCGAAGTAGTGTTCAAACCTTCAGAGGCAGATTTTGGACTAAAGTTTAAAATGGTAAAGGTAGGGAATGTAATTTTTCCTTCGTTAGTTGATACAGGTAGTCGTTTGTGTTTGATAAGGGTAGATACAGTCGAAAAACTTAATCTTAAAGTTAAGCCAAACAAATATAAAAGAGTGTTGGGCGGAATCGGTAATTCAGAGGTGGTCACGTTAGGTAGTTTCGAAACCAGAGCTAAAGTAGATGATTCTGAAATAAATATCATGTTTCATATTGTCAACAATAGGGATCTTCAGTATCCGGCATTAACAGGGCGTTCAATTTTGGGTCAAGTCGATTTAATTGTTACCGAGGAGAGCGATAGGTTTCTAAGGAAGGATAAACCAGATATTTGTCAGGCAAACAACAAGAAGTGTAATGGTAAAATTGCAGAAGAGGCAGAAATAGCAGCTTTTGCTACGATTTGTATAGATGAACAGGAGCCAGAATCAACATATGACTTGTCACATCTCGATAAGGGAAAAATGTTAGAAGTGGAAAAGTTGGTCGTTCAATATGAGCCAAAAAGAATCAAATTTTCCCCGGTGGAAGTGAAAATTGTTTTAAAAGACGATGCACCGGTGTATCAGCCACCTAGGCGTGTATCATTTCAAGATCAAATAATCGTAGATGCTCAAGTAAAGCAATGGCTAAATGAAGATATTATTACTCCAATTAAATCCGATTACGCGTCGCCGATTGTACTTGTGTCTAAAAAAGATAAATCAAAGCGGTTATGTTGCAATTATCGCAAATTAAATGAAAAAATTTTGCGCGATAATTTTCCAATGACATTAATTGACGAGGTAGTCGAGAAGCTCCAGTTTTAACATAAAGTTTTTACCACATTAGATTTGGCTAACGGATTTTTGCATGTTCCTGTCGAAGAAAGTTCTGGAAAATATACATCGTTGTAAAAATGAAAGGTCAATTTGAATTTAAATTTGTGCCGTTTGGTATCCCAAATTCACCAGCGGTATTCTGTAGATTTATCCATTCGATTTTTAAAGACCTAAAAGATGAGGAAAGTGTAGTTTCCTATATGGATGATTTAATTTTTCCATCTATAGACGAGGAAGAGGGGGTAATAAAACTAAAGAAAGTTCTTACAGTAGCAGCAGATGCTGGACTACAAATTAAGTGGAAAAAGTGTAATTTTTTGAAGCGTAAAGTAAATTTTTTGGGGTATGTATTCGAAGATAGCACAATTCGTCCGTCGGATGAAAAAACTAGAGCGGTCAAAGCTTTTAAGCCACCTAGAGACAAGAAAGCCATTCAACAGTTTTTAGGGTTAACATCCTACTTTCGGAGGTTTATTCAAAACTATGCGCTAGTGGCTAAGCCGTTATCAGATCTTCTTAGGAAAGATCAACATTTGAAGTGGGAGGAAGAGCAGGCGATTGCTTTCGAGTAACTTAAGTCCTCGCTATCACGATCTCCAGTTTCAGAATTATATAACCCAAATGCAATAACCGAAGTTGATACAGATGCATCAAAGCACGGGTATGGCGCGGTAATGTTGCAAAAGATGGCAGAGGATGATGCATATCATCCAGTGCAATTCATGAGCCAGAAAACAAATTCAGCGGAAGAGAACTATCATTCTTATGAACTTGAAGTACTCGCCATCGTCAACGCATTAAAGAAATGGAGAGTGTATTTATTAGGTTTGAAATTCAAAATTGTAATGGATTGCAATACATTTGCTGTAAAATTAAGGAAGAAAGATGTTCCACCACGAGTAGCTAGATGGGCAAAGTTTTTGCAAGAATTTAATTATGCTATAGAACATGGGTCAGGATCTAAAATGAAGCATGTCGATGCTTTAAGTAGGTTAGCGTCTATGTTAGTGGACGAATCGTTACAGCACAGATTAAAAGAGGCACAGGAGAAGGATGGGCGCGGGCAATTCGCAAAATACTGGAAAACAATTCTTATGAAGACTTTTTTATCTCTCACAACATATTGTACAAGGATCCGGCAAAGGAACTAATTGTTGTACCTAAACAGATGGAGAATGAGATCATTTTGTTAGTACATAAGCAAGGGCATTTTTCAATTAAGAAGACTTGTTATTGTGTAAGGAAATACTACTACATTCCAGGGCTCGAGGGAAAAGTCAGAAATATAGTAAGCAGTTGTGTCGAATGTTTAATAATGAACACAAAGTGTGGTAAATTGGAAGGATTATTGTCGCCAATTGAGAAAGAAGATTATCCCTTGAGAACATTTCACATAGATCATGTAGGTCCGATGACAACGACCGGGAAACAGTACAAATATATTTGAGTTGTGATCGACGCGTTTACAAAATTTGTGTGGCTCTACCCAACAAAAGATACAAGCGCGGAGGTGGTTATAGACAGGCTTTCGAAACAAGCTGACATTTTCGGCAACCCGCGTAGAATTATATCTGGTAGGGGATCAGCGTTCACTTCACAAGCTTTTAAAAGTTATTGCGATAATAACAGTATTCGGCATCTACTCATTACGACGGGGGTGCCAAGAGGAAACGAACAAGTGGAACGAATACATAGGGTAGTAATACCAATGTTAGCTAAGTTATATCATCCGAATACCTCACAGTGGTACAAGTATATCGGGAAGGTTCAGCAATTTATAAATAATTCTCCAAATCAAAGTACGAAACAGGCCCCATTTAAGATTTTAACAGGTTGCGACATGCGGGTAAAAGAACACCTTGACTTAAACGAAATTTTAGAAAATGAAGCAATTATGGAGTTAAACGATTGACGTGATAAGTTACGTGAAATAGCTAAAGAAAACATACAGAAAATTCAAGAAGAGAATATGAAGTCATTTAGTGAAAACGTAAAAAGGCAATCGAATATTAATGATTTGGTTGCATACAGACGGACACAATTTGGTAACGGAATAAAGTTACGACCTAAATTCTTAGGATCATACAAAGTAACTAAACGATTGAAACACGGTCGATATGAAGTGGAAAGGGTGGGAAATAATGAGGGACCTAAAACAACATCGACCGCTGTGTACTATATGAAAAAGTGGTAACGTTATTCGGGGCGAATAAGTAGTCAGGAATGGCCGAGTTGTGGGACAAAGAAATGCGACCGTGCGGACTGAACGTTTTTGACACACGACAACACTGACTGAACGAAAAAGGGACTCGAACGGAATAAAACCAATAACGGACTTCACTTGAATAGCGGACGGCGACCGAGGCAGTTAATAAACGTATCTATCTATTGTAAAGCAGCACTTCTTCGATAAATAATTGATCTAAGTATTGTAAAACTGTATTAAAAGCACCAGTTGTTAATAAAAGTATAATCGACCTACGTATTGTAAAGTTGTAATAAAGTGAAATGTATCTATTGTGAAGTGAAGTTGGTCCAGTCTTTGATTTCCACACATCAGTGGATCATTCGTTTCCTTCAAATCAGACTTGGCGAGTCACCTACGTTATCTATATATTGGTCGTGTAGCCGTACGCTATATCCGTCCTACATACATACATACAGTGGCTCAAACGCATAATTGGACACTAAGTATAAAATTATTAAAAAGCCGATATTTCTCTTCAATGAGAAAATTTCCAAAAAGTTTTGATGCAGAGTTGTAGATTATGAAAACACCTTTTAAAAATGTAGAATACTTATGATCTTTTACCAAAAAACTTTTTTTCAAATTAAAAAAGAAACAAAAGCTAACAAAATTCCCGTCAAACGTATAATTGGACGAATAGTGTAGACGCCGAGTTATTGTTGAAAATTTTTTGGATCCGTTATTTTTTCTGCTGAGTGAGTTCATGTTAATTCCAAGGCAAATGATAAATCAGTATGTAAGTGTAGTGTTCAAAGTGCAGACAAATATTGAAATGGATGAACGAAAAAAGCAAACGACTTTGGAAACGCGGCATTTAATTATAAAATTATATGGAGAGGGTAAATCTGTGCGTAATATCGCTGAAATTGTTAACCGATGCCCGTCCACAGTTCATGCTATCATTCAACGGTATGTTAAAAATTTTCAAGTAGAAAATAAAAGTCGTATTGGCCAAGGAAGGAAATTAAATGACTATGATGAGCGTTGGATTGTGAGAGAAATAAAAACAAAACTATTTACAACGGCGAATGAATTAAAAAATGTGGTCAGCAAGAATTTAAAAAAAGAGGTTTGTGCCGAGACCATTCGTAACGTGTTAACAAAGAATAATTTCAATGGGCGAATAGCCAGAAAAAAACCGTATATCAGTAAAAAGAATAAAATTGTACGGGTGAAATTTTGTAAGGAGTATTTGTTGAAAGATTCTCACTTTTGGAACAAGGTAATTTTGCAAAAACTTGTTAAACTTGATTATTTTTTATCTTATCACATATTTTATAGGTATTGTTTACTGACGAGAGTAAATTTAACCTACATGGATCAGATGGAAAGATGTACGTCTGGCGTAAGCCAAATACTGAGTTTTTGCCTAATGACACTCGGGCTACGGTTAAGCATGGGGGAGGTTCGGTAATGGTGTGGGGATGTGTTTCTAGTGCAGGAGTAGGGAACATTCATTTTATAGAAGGTAAAATGAATCGATTCCAATATTTGGACATTTTGAAACAAAATGTGAAGCAAAGTGCGGATAAATTGAAGATATTGGACAAATTTGCTTTCTATCAGGACAACGATCCAAAGCATACTTCACACGTTGCGAAAATGTGGCTCATTCACAATTGTCCAACACTGTTACAAACACCTGCACAGTCGCCAGATCTTAACATTATTGAGCATGTTTGGGAAGAACTTGCCCGTAAGCTCTATCGATCCACTTTCAACACAATAGAGCAGTTGAAGCAGGGAATCAAACGTGAGTGGAACAGCATAACTCCAGAATTTTGCTCCAATCTCGTGCAGTCTATGCCCCGACGTTTAGAAGCAGCAATAAAAGCAAAAGGTTTCGCTTCCAAGTATTAGAACTTTTATTTTATATATGAATGTCCAATTATACGTTTGACAAGAATTTTGTTTATTTTGGTTTCTTTTTTAATTAGAAAAAAGTTTTTTAATAAATGATCATAAGTATTATAAATTTTTTAAAAGTCTTTTTATAATCTACAATTCTGCATCAAAACTTTTTGGAAATTTTCTCATTGAAGAGAAATATCGGCTTTTGAATAATCTTATACTTAGTGTCCAATTATGCGTTTGAGCCACTGTATATATACATATATGTACATGATTGTAATATAACATTTTTATATACATTTTACATTTTTATACTATAATAAAATCATCACAAAATATGTATTATAAATTGTTTGTTATTGCTCTAAAAAAATAACCCTGGCCGGCCGAATACCCGGTGTGACTGAAGTACTTTCGCGTGGTACTCCTTTCTGCGTTAAAAATAAAAAAAATATGTTGACTTTTTGTTACAAAGTGATTGAAGTGGTTATAATGTATGGTTATCATGCACTTAAAATTTTAGTTTTCGTTATAAATTGGATAAATTTTGGTTATTATATCTGTCAGCAATTTCCATTTATTTTTGATGATACATTGGTTTGTATTTTAGGTGACAAGATATACATGTATTATTATATTTAAAATATGAGTTTGAGTGCATAATAACCAAAAAATATAAATACTTTTTATCCAAAACTAAAATTTTGTTTAAAAATGTGTGCATGATAACCAAAAAATATAACCACTTTATACCCAAAACTCATATTTTAAATATAAATATGTGTGTATATACTAGCTGACCCCGCAGCCGTTGTCCTGCGTGAAATTATGTGTTTTGAAATAAAAAGAAAGTTAAATTTATCATTTATTTTTTTTTTTTCAATGTAACGCAGCTTGATAAACTACATCTTTTGGTTTCTGTTCCGATGTACAGAAAAGATGGTTTCCAACTCGTGAGCACGCCACGTATATCTGTATATCTGACCGGGTGAAAAACATAGCATTTCCAAATTTATGCCACACACTATGCGACTATCCTTGTGTCCTGTTGATTGTCATTTCAAATGCAATTTTCACTGGAAACGGAATACGTTTGAACTAAAATGGCAAATCGTTAGAACTCTAAGAAATTCTTAGAATCAAGCATTCTGCCCCCTTGTATTCGATAGCGTAGTTTGCGCGAACATAATAACGACAGATCCAACTTTGAGACGCAAATGATGCGGTGGTATACCAAGCCTGTCCAAAGAATTTAGAAATTCAACTGGATTTTGTAGGCGAAGCTGTTACAGCGGCAAGGGAAGCGGTCAATAGGCGGCCATTCGTTTATTTTTTTCGGCACAGCTTCGATTTTCTATCATCACACAAGTGCTGAACCAATGAGCACGATAGATATTAGAATACACACGTTCTTAGGGACAGGGGTATTGAAGCAGCTGCACAACTACATATCTGTGTCCATAAGAACGTGTGTATTTTAATATTTGACAGATGTCGCTTGCGGTCTGTCGTGCATATTTCATGAAGGTCATCAATTTTCTTCTTCACTTTTTAATAGTCGAAATAAATATAATTTATTTGAAATATTAATTTATTTAAAAATTAAAAAATTAAATTAAAGAAAAATAAAATTAAATAACTGCGCAATATTGCAACCCTGACGTTTTTTTGCAGATACTCAGCTGATACCTAAACGAATATTTTGCAAATATTTTGCGCGGCGTGCAAGTGCATTGAAGAAGTGAAGTTTAAGAAGTCTTAAAAATGTATTTTTAATCAATTTAACAGTGGATCACTTGGTGGATAGGGAGTGTAGTTTGCTTCTTAAATACAGAAAAGCAAGGAAACAAAGTTTTTTGCGTAAAAAAGTGGCTTACGTCTGAAATTTTAAAGAAAAGCGATTTTATCTTCCAGATTTCCTAATTTTTCCCGATTTTGTAAAAATAATTATAATTTTTACCATTTTCCAGAAAACAATGGTTCATATAATACAAAATAATCACGCATATGTGACTCAGAGAATGCTTTGTATATTTTTCTTCAAAGCATTTCTCTTTATTTATTCTGGCATGAATTCAATCGCTTTACATATAATTTTGCCACTGCACGTGCTCAATTCTGCTAAATAGCAGCGACAACGCCAAATCGAACATCATACAGAATTCAATTTGCACCTTCTCTATACTTTACATTCTCTGGCCCGGCGCGCTTTTCAGACTGCATCGCAAACAACGGCCACGGCGCTATGGCGGTTTTGTTTACTGTTTGAATTTTTTAATTCGTAATACCTTTTGAAGGGAAAGTCCAATTTTAATAATTTAAAAACTATTTTATGGGTGGTTAAATGGTCTTGACCATAAAATAATTTATTTGTATAAGGATTAATAGAAACACATAAATAGCATGGTTTAAATTTTGTTACCATTTTCATTAATCTTTAAAATGAAAAATGCTACCGCGGAGTTTTTTGTAGACATAATGATGTTCTTCAATATTGTTGTACATTATTTTGTTCTATCACTAATAGTTTTGGCAGCGCATTCGACGAAAGACATTTTAAGACTCATTTTTCTACACCTTCGGTTACATTGTTCAAATTTTACCAAGGATCCCTAATTTTTTTCAAAATGAAATGTAGCCTATGTCAAATTGGAAGAATGTAGCATTCTATTGGTGAAAGAATTTTTTAAATCGGCCCAGTACTTTTTGAGCCTATTCATTACAAACATACAAACATGCAAAAATAGGTACAAACGTTTCCTCTTTATAATATTAGTGTAGATAAAAAAAGAACTATAAAGAAGATTTTTCAACCTAAAATTTAATATGTGAACACTTTTCCTTATACATACCTACATACATATATGAATAATATGTGATTTATATTTCATAAACACAGATAAGAAAAATCGTGTGATAATATTATACATATACGTATATGATTTTAATATAACATTTTTATATACATTTACAATTTTATACTATAATAAAATCATCTCACAATATTATAAATTGTTTGTTAATAACTCTGGCTGACCGAGTACCCGGGGTGACTGAAGTACTTTCGCGTAGTACTCCTTTCTGCGTTAAAAATAAAAAAAATATATTTACTTCTTGTTACAAAGTGATTGAAGTGATTATAATATATGGTTATCAAGCACTCAAAATTTTAGTTTTCGTTATAAATTGGATAAATTTTGGTTATTATATCTGTCAGCAATTTCCATTTATTTTTGATGATACATTGGTTTGTATTTTAGCCGACGATATACATATATATTATTATATTTAAAATATGAGTTTTGGGTATAAAAGGGGATAAAGTGGTTATATTTTTTGGTTATCATGCGCTCATATTGAAACGAAATTTGAGTTTTCGTACTGTACTGTATACTTTACACTTTATTACGTAATATTATTATATAATATTACTTATACATATGTATATACATATAATATTCCTTATTTGCTTAATAAATTAAAAAAAGAAAATATCCATATGCATCAATAGAGGAATTTTTGCGAAAAAGAGGAATTTCAGCGAATTGCCTTATCATCACATGGCAGCGCTCCATTTCGTCGTCATTTTTGGTAAACAAATGAGGTTCAAACGAGTGTAAAATGTAATTTTTAAAATAAAGGTTTTTTATGTAAAAAACCTTCTAAAAGTGTAAAATGTGAATTTATTTAAAGATTATAGTGTAATTTAATTAATTTGAAGAGAAAAATGTGAATAAAGTGTATTTAATGTGAAGAAATAGCTTCTTGAAATGTTCGAATTTTGCGAATTTTTGAACTTTAAGGTCGAATATCTCATAAACTAAGCGTTTGCGGTACCTATAACACCGTATATTTTTTAATCAGAAAGACATTTTAAAACTCATTTTTCTACACCTTCGGTTACATTGTTCAAATTTTACCAAGGATCCCTAATCTTTTTCAAAATGAAATGTAGCCTATGTCAAATTGGAAGAATGTAGCCTTCTATTGGTGAAAGAATTTTTTAAATCGGCCCAGTACTTTTTGAGCCTATTCATTACAAACATACAAAAATAGGTACAAATCTTTCCTCTTTATAATATTAATGTAGATGAGCAAAATTTTGTATAAAAGAAATGTATTCAATATAGAAATTTGAGTTCAACTTTACAATTCAAAAGAGCGAGTAATTAATTATTTGGTGGCAGCAATTAACTTATATACATACATAAATGTATATACAAACATATGTATTTTAAATAGAACAAAAGTGCACAAGTAAATCAGTGTTTAGGGGATGATATACAAACCAAACTCTGTCGATAATTTCAATCATTGAAGCATGAGTTTGCATCACTTCGGGTATTTTCTGCCGATACGAAGGTTCGTAAACAAATCAGGTATAAGCTGATCGCTAGTGATTCAAAGTTGTTCTCTATCACTGATTTGAATACAAACAGTGCGCTTCGTGTAAATGAACTGAACTGACAGAATCAGACAGAGTAACTGATCAGTACTTAAGTATAAACAAAAATTTAGTACTCGTTGCAGTTCTCTGATGCACATGTGATAAGCAATTAGCATAATCTTTTTGATCTGACAAAGTTTTTCGTTCCTTGACTTTTAAGTTGTTAAGCCTCTCGCAAGATGTAAGTTTGTGTCCTCTTGTGCATGGTCCGCATGGCGTATATTTTCTCTGTGCGGATGTGATAGTGTTTTAAACTTAAAACTTCTGCATGATTTGTTTTTGCTTCTAGCTTGGGGTCTATTGAAGCCTGCATTGAAGTCGTAATGAGCATTATTTATTTTAATTAGAGTTTTGGTTACAATTTTAGTGGTTTCGTACTGGGTAGTTAGGAAATATTTTATTTGTTGCCACGTTGAGCACTTGATTCGTGATGAGAGCTCTTACTTCCATAAAAGTAACGATCTTTTTGGTAATACTGCGCTACATATATTTACCCGAATAGGTCTCAGCTTTCTGTGGGGAATATATTATATTCTTCACATTTTTCATTCTGAATTTTAGGCAAGTTTATTAGTGTCGTTAGTTGTTTATCAAATAGTGTTCTTTCGTTTTCGTATTTTGCTTTAGAGCTCCCTAAGCCTAATTTAAATTATTGTCATTAAGAGCGAACTGTTTTACTATTACGCCTGCTTGACCTTTAGTTTTGTATCGGAGGTGATACAATATTTGTGCTTTTAAAAGTTGTGGACGGTTGATGTAAACGGCTGTATACTGCGATTTTTCTTAACCTCCACAAAATGTTTCTGGGTCACATGCGGGAACCTCGAGTTGATGAATGAACTTACCTTTTGACTATATATTTGTAGCAGCTCTACTCTCGGATGTAAAGCAGGTGCAATTGCTTTTATTAGATTTAATTAATCGGTTATCATAGCTCTTGCTTGTTCGTACTGGTCTTAGCAGTTTTCATTTATTTCGTGAGCCAATGATATAAAATTTTGTGGTAGATCTAAACGTCGGAATCCACTATGGCTTCATGAGTTGTTTGGAGACGAGTACAACATTTTTTAAGATTTTGATATTTTATTTCTAATAACGATTCAGAGTGATCTTGAATCGGTGAAGATGAAAATCTAGTGCAGTATCTTAATTAACAGTCATTTTATGAAATAAATTTACTAACCTGATTTGAGGGTGTAACTCCTGCAGGTGTATTTTGATTTGTATTATTATTCATAATTTTGGTAGTACCTATGTAGAAATATTTGTTAAAAAGAATAAAATTTTTCTCAGCTTAAACTGATTAAAGGTGTCTATTCGAAGCGACAAGTTATAACAAATTGAACACTCTTTTAAAAAAATAAATTTTTGGTTGGTTTTGAATTATATCGGTAATAAATATAGTTTTATAAACTAAAAAACACGTTTTAAAAAGCATCGAACTAAAAAGTGAAAAATAATTCTAAATATAACCTAACAATAATAATGAACCAAAATTCCTATATTAATATGAAAATAGCGTGGGATATATAAAAAATATGTCACAAAGCACCCCACGCTTTCCTTACAATAATACACGAATTTATGGTTCATTATTATTGTTAGCATATCTAAAAAGTATTTTTAAATTTTAAGTTTGATGTGCTTTAAATGCGTGTTATTCAATTTTTTTATACTTTTGCAACCTGT
>NW_026090280.1:0-10668 GCF_024586455.1 Bactrocera neohumeralis
TGATTTAAATCATTAATTTATCATCCTTAAGTTAATTTACCATCTTCATCTTACTGAAGTTGACATAAAACCGTAACGGCAGTGCATTTGGAAGAATTCGACAATCTTATGTTTAGGTATGAAGTCGATTTTCGTGTACATACACATTTAGCAGTCGACATTGTGTTGCCTTAAATCGTTCATATAACATATTTAAGTTAATTAACCTTTCTCATCTTATTGAAGTTGTTATAAAGCCATAACGGCAGTGCATTTGGGAGAATTCGACAATCTTATATTCAGGTATAAAGTCGATTTTCTTGTATATACACATTTAGCCGTCGATATTGAATTGCCTTAAATCATTAATTTAACATCTTTAAGTTAATTTACCTTCTTCATCTTCTTGAAGTTGACATAAAGCCATAACGCCAGTGCATTTGGAAGAATTCGACAATCTTATATTTAGGGATAAAGTCCATTTTCTTGTATATACACATTAAGCAGTCGATATTGAGTTGCTTTAAATCATTAATTTAACATATTTAAGTTAATTTACCTTCTTCATCTTACTGAAGTTGACATAAAGTCATAACGGCAGTGCATTTGGGAGAATTCGACAATCTTATATTCAGGTATAGAGTCGATTTTCTTGTATATACACATTTAGCAGTCGATATTGAGTTGCCTTAAATCATTAATTTAACATACTGAAGTTGTTAAAGCCATAACGGCAGCATTTTAATTTCAGGTATAAACCTTCTTCATCTTACTGAAGTTGACATAAAGCCATAACGGCAGTGCATTTGGAAGAATTCGACAATCTTATATTCAGGTATAGAAGTCCATTTTCTTGTATATACACAGTAAGCAGTCGATATTGAGTTGCTTTAAATCATTAATTTAACATATTTAAGTTAATTGACCTTCTTCATCTTACTGAACATAACGGCAGTGCATTTGGAAGAATTCGACAATCTTATATTCAGGTATTAATATCATTGCTTTAAATCATTAATTTAACATCTTTAAGTTAAACTTATTGAAGTTGACATCATAACGGCAGTGCATTTAATTCGACAATCTTATATTTTACCTTTTCATCTTAACAGTGAAGTTGCCTTAAATCATTAATTTAACATATTTAAGTTAATCATAACGGCGAATCTTACTGAAGTTGAGTGCATTTGGAAGAATTCGACAATCTTATATTCAGGTATAAAGTCCATTTTCTTGTATATACACATTAAGCAGTCGATATTGAGTTGCTTTAAATCATTAATTTAACATCTTTAAGTTAATTTACCTTCTTCATCTTACTGAAGTTGACATAAAGTCATAACGGCAGTGCATTTGGAAGAATTCGACAATCTTATATTCAGGTATAAAGTCCATTTTCTTGTATATACACATTAAGCAGTCGATATTGAGTTGCTTTAAATCATTAATTTAACATATTTAAGTTAATTTACCTTCTTCATCTTACTGAAGTTGACATAAAGTCATAACGGCAGTGCATTTTGAAGAATTCGACAATCTTATATTCAGGTATAAAGTCCATTTTCTTGTATATACACATTAAGCAGTCGATATTGAGTTGCTTTAAATCATTAATTTAACATCTTTAAGTTAATTTACCTTCTTCATCTTACTGAAGTTGACATAAAGTCGATTTTCCATAAGTTGCTTTAAATCATTAATTTAACATATTTAAGTTAATTTACCTTCTTCATCTTACTGGCAGTGCATTTTGAAGAATTCGACAATCTTATATTCAGGGATAAAGTCCATTTTCTTGTATATACACATTAAGCAGTCGATATTGAGTTGCTTTAAATCATTAATTTAACATCTTTAAGTTAATTTACCTTCTTCATCTTACTGAAGTTGACATAAAGCCATAACGGCAGTACATAATTCGATAATCAAAATCTTATATTCAGGTATCGATTTAGCAGTCGATATTTGTTCTTGTTTAACATATTTAAATATATCTTACAGTTGACATAAAACCATAACGGCAGTGCGAATATTGAGTATGAAGTCGATTTTCGTGTACATACAATTTCATTAATTTAACATATTTAAGTTAATTACCTTCTTCATCTTACTGAAGTGTACATAAAGCCATAACGGCAGTGCATTTGGAAGAATTCGACAATCTTATATTCACGTATAAAGTCGATTAACTTGTATATACACATTAAGCAGTCGATATTGAGTTGCTTTAAATCATTAATTTAACATATTTAAGTTAATTTACCTTTCTTCATCTTACTGAAGTTGACATAAAGCCATAACGGCAGTGCATTTGGAAGAATTCGACAATCTTATATTCAGGTATAAAGTCGATTTTCTTGTATATACACATTAAGCAGTCGATATTGAGTTGCTTTAAATCATTAATTTAACATATTTAAGTTAATTTACCTTCTTCATCTTACTGAAGTTGACATAAACAATCTTATATTCCATAACTTTAAATCATTAATTTAACATCTTTAAGTTAATTTACCTTCTTCATCTTACTGCAGTTGACATAAAGCCATAACGGCAGTGCATTTGGAAGAATTCGACAATCCTATATTCAGGTATAAAGTCGATTTTCGTGTACATACACATTTAGCAGTCGACATTGAGTTGCCTTAAATCATTCATATAACATATTTAAGTTAATTAACCTTTTTCATCTTACTGAAGTTGTTATAAAGCCATAACGGCAGTGCATTTGGAAGAATTCGACAATATTATATTCAGGTATAGAGTCCATTTTCTTGTATATACACATTAAGCAGTCGATATTGAGTTGCTTTAAATCATTAATTTAACATATCTAAGTTAATTAACCTTCTTCATCTTACTGAAGTTGACATAAATCCATAACGGCAGTGTATTTGGAAGAATTCGACCTTCTTATATTTAGGTATAAAGTCGATATTCTTGTATATACACATTAAGCAATCGATGTTGAGTTGCTTTAAATCATAAATATAACATCTTAAAGTTAATTTACCTTCTTCATCTTACTGAAGTTGACATAAAGCCATAACGGCAGTGCATTTTGAAGAATTCGACAATCTTATATTCAGGTATAAAGTCGATTTTCTTGTATATACACATTTAGCAGTCGATACTGAATTGCTTTAAATCAATAATTTGACATATTTAAGTTAATTAACTTTCTTCACCTTACTG
Source organism: Bactrocera neohumeralis (assembly GCF_024586455.1). NCBI lineage: Eukaryota > Metazoa > Arthropoda > Insecta > Diptera > Tephritidae > Bactrocera > Bactrocera neohumeralis. The sequence continues at coordinate 3,175 of NW_026090280.1, forward strand.
AAGTTGACATAAAGCCATAACGGCAGTACATTTGGAAGAATTCGACAATCTTATATTCAGGTATAGAGTCCATTTTCTTGTATATACACATTAAGCAGTCGACATTGAGTTGCCTTAAATCATTCATATAACATATTTAAGTTAATTAACCTTTTTCATCTTACTGAAGTTGTTATAAAGCCATAACGGCAGTGCATTTGGATGACTTCGACAATCTTATATTCAGGTATAGAGTCCATTTTCTTGTATATACACATTAAGCAGTCGATATTGAATTGCTTTAAATCATTAATTTAACATATTTAAGTTAATTTACCTTCTTCATCTTACTGAAGGTGACATAAAGCCACAACGGCAATGCATTTGGAAGAATTCGACAATCTTATATTCAGGTATAAAATCGATTTTCTTGTATATACACATTTAGCAGTCGATACTGAATTGCTTTAAATCAATAATTTGACATATTTAAGTTAATTAACCTTCTTCATCTTCTGAAGTTGACATAAAGCCATAACGGCAGTGCATTTGGAAGAATTCGATAATCTTATATTCAGGTAAAAAGTCGATTTTCTTGTATATACACATTTAGCAGTCGATATTGAGTTGCCTTAAATCATTCATATAACATACTTAAGTTAATTAACCTTTTTCATCTTAATGAAGTTGTTATAAAGCCATAACGGTAGTGCATTTGGAAGAATTCGACAATCTTATATTCAGGTATAGAGTCCATTCTCTTGTATATACACATTAAGCAGTCGATATTGAATTGCCTTAAATCATTAATTTAACTTCTTTAAGTTAATTTACCTTCTTCATCTTACTGAAGTTGACATAAAGCCACAACGGCAATGCATTTGAAAGAATTCGACAATCTTATATTCAGGTATAAAGTCGATTTTCTTGTATATATACATTTAGCAGTCGATATTGAATTGCTTTAAATCAATAATTTGACATATTTAAGTTAATTAACCTTCTTCATCTTACTGAAGTTGAAATAAAGCCATAACGGCAGTACATTTGGAAGAATTCGATAATCTCATATTCAGGTAAAAAGTCGATTTTCTTGTATATACACATTTAGCAGTCGATATTGAGTTGCTTTAAATCATTAATTTAACATCCTTAAGTTAATTTACCTTCTTCATCTTACTGAAGTTGACATAAAGCCATTACGGCAGTGCATTTGGGAGAATTCGACAATCTTATATTCAGGTATAAAGTCGATTTTTTTGTATATACACATTTAGCAGTCGATATTGAGTTGCCTTAAATCATTAATATAACATCTTTAAGTTAATTTACTTTCTTCATCTTACTGAAGTTGACATAAAGCCATTACGGCAGTGCATTTTGAAGAATTCGACCATCTTATATTTAGGGATAAAGTCCATTTTCTTGTATATACACATTAAGCAGTCGATATTGAATTGCCTTAAATCATTAATTTAACATATTTAAGTTAATTTACCTTCTTCATCTTACTGAAGTTGACATAAATCCATAACGGCAGTGTATTTGGAAGAATTCGACAATCTTATATTCAGGTATAAAGTCGATTTTTTTGTATATACACATTAAGCAGTCGATATTGAGTTGCTTTAAATCATTAATATAACATCTTTAAGTTAATTTACTTTCTTCATCTTACTGAAGTTGACATAAAGCCATTACGGCAGTGCATTTGGAAGAATTCGACAATCTTATATTCAGGGATAAAGTCCATTTTCTTGTATATACACATTAAGCAGTCGATATTGAGTTGATTTAAATCATTACGACAATCTTATGTTTAGGTATGAAGTCGATTTTCGTGTACATACACATTTAGCAGTCGACATTGTGTTGCCTTAAATCGTTCATATAACATATTTAAGTTAATTAACCTTTCTCATCTTATTGAAGTTGTTATAAAGCCATAACGGCAGTGCATTTGGGAGAATTCGACAATCCTATATTCAGGTATAAAGTCGATTTTCTTGTATATACACATTTAGCCGTCGATATTGAATTGCCTTAAATCATTAATTTAACATCTTTAAGTTAATTTACCTTCTTCATCTTATTGAAGTTGACATAAGGCCATAACGGCAGTGCATTTGGAAGAATTCGACAATCTTATCTTCAGGTATAGAGTCCATTTTCTTGTATATACACATTAAGCAGTCGATATTGAGTTGCTTTAAATCATTAATTTAACATCTTTAAGTTAATTTACCTTCTTCATCTTATTGAAGTTGACATAAGGCCATAACGGCAGTGCATTTGGAAGAATTCGACAATCTTAAATTCAGGTAGAGAGTCCATTTTCTTGTATGTACACATTAAGCAGTCGATATTGAGTTGCTTTAAATCATTAATTTAACATATTTAAGTTAATTTCCCTTCTTCATCTTACTGAAGTTGACATAAAGTCATAACGGCAGTGCATTTGGGAGAATTCGACAATCTTATTTTCAGGTATAAAGTCGATTTTCTTGTATATACACATTTAGCAGTCGATATTGAATTGCCTTAAATCATTAATTTAACATCTTTAAGTTAATTTACCTTCTTCATCTTATTGAAGTTGACATAAGGCCATAACGGCAGTGCATTTGGAAGAATTCGACAATCTTAAATTCAGGTATAGAATCCATTTTCTTGTATATACACATTAAACAGTCGATATTGAGTTGCTTTAAATCATTAATTTAACATATTTAAGTTAATTTACCTTCTTCATCTTACTGAAGTTGACATAAAGTCATAACGGCAGTGCATTTGGGAGAATTCGACAATCTTATATTCAGGGATAAAGTCGATTTTCTTGTATATACACATACACATTAATCAGTCGATATTGATTTGCTTTAAATCATTAATTTAACATATTTAAGTTAATTTACCTTCTTCATCTTACTGAAGTTGACATAAAGTCATAACGGCAGTGCATTTGGGAGAATTCGACAATCTTATATTCAGGTATAAAGTCGATTTTCTTGTATATACACATTTAGCAGTCGATATTGAATTGCTTTAAATCATTAATTTAACCTCTTTAAGTTAATTTACCTTCTTCATCTCACTGAAGTTGACATAAAGTCATAACGGCAGTGCATTTGGGAGAATTCGACAATCTTATATTCAGGTATAAAGTCGATTTTCTTGTATAAACACATTTAGCAGTCGATACCGAGTTGCTTTAAATCATTAATTCAACATATTTAAGTTAATTTACCTTCTTCATTTTACTGAAGTTGACATAAAGCCATAACGGCAGTGCATTTTGAAGAATTCGACAATCTTATATTCAGGTATAGAGTCCATTTTCTTGTATATACACATTAAGCAGTCGATATTGAGTTGCTTTAAATCATTAATTTAACATATTTAAGTTAATTTACCTTCTTCATCTTACTGAAGTTGACATAAAGTCATAACGGCAGTGCATTTTGAAGAATTCGACAATCTTATATTCAGGTATAAAGTCCATTTTCTTGTATATACAAATTAAGCAGTCGATATTGAGTTGCTTTAAGTCATTAATTTAACATCTTTAAGTTAATTTACCTTCTTCATCTTACTGAAGTTGACATAAAGTCATAACGGCAGTGCATTTGGAAGAATTCGACAATCTTATATTCAGGTATTAAGTCCATTTTCTTGTATATACACATTAAGCAGTCGATATTGAGTTGCTTTAAATCATTAATTTAACATCTTTAAGTTAATTTACCTTCTTCATCTTACTGAAGTTGACATAAAGTCATAACGGCAGTGCATTTGGAAGAATTCGACAATCTTATATTCAGGTATAAAGTCGATTTTCTTGTATATACACATTAAGCAGTCGATATTGAGTTGCTTTAAATCATTAATTTAACATATTTAAGTTAATTTACCTTCTTCATCTTACTGAAGTTGACATAAAGCCATAACGCCAGTGCAGTTGGAAGAATTCGACAATCTTATATTCAGGTATAAAGTCGATTTTCTTGTATATACACATTAAGCAGTCGATATTGAGTTGCTTTAAATCATTAATTTAACATCTTTAAGTTAATTTACCTTCCTCATCTTACTGAAGTTGACATAAAGCCATAACGGCAGTGTATTTGGAAGAATTCGACAATCTTATGTTCAAGTATAAAGTCGATTTTCTTGTATATACACATTTAGCAGTCGATACTAAGTTGCTTTAAATCATTAATTTAACATATTTAAGTTTTTTAACTTTCTTCATCTTCTTGAAGTTGACATAAAGCCTTAACGCCAGTGCAGTTGGAAGAATTCTACAATCTTATATTCAGGTATAAAGTCGATTTTCTTGTATATAAACATTAAGCAGTCGATATTGAGTTGCATTAAATCATTAATTTAACATCTTTAAGTTAATTTAGCTTCTTCATCTTACTGAAGTTGACATAGGGCCATAACGGCAGGACATTTGGAAGAATTCGACAATCTTATGTTCAGGTATAAAGTCGATTTTCATGTATATACACATTTAGCAGTCGATATTGAATTGCCTTAAATCATTAATTTAACATATTTAAGTTAATTAACCTTCTTCATCTTACTGAAGTTGACATAAATCCATAACGGCAGTGTATTTGGAAGAATTCGACAATCTTATATTCAGGTATAAAGTCGATTTTTTTGTATATACACATTAAGCAGTCGATATTGAGTTGCTTTAAATCATTAATTTAACATCTTTAAGTTAATTTACTTTCTTCATCTTACTGAAGTTGACATAAAGCCATAACGGCAGTGCATTTTGAAAAATTCGACAATCTTATATTTAGGGATAAAGTCCATTTTCTTGTATATACATATTAAGCCGTCGATATTGAGTTGCTTTAAATCATTAATTTATCATCCTTAAGTTAATTTACCTTCTTCATCTTACTGAAGTTGACATAAAACCATAACGGCAGTGCATTTGGAAGAATTCGACAATCTTATGTTTAGGTATGAAGTCGATTTTCGTGTACATACACATTTAGCAGTCGACATTGAGTTGCCTTAAATCATTCATATAACATATTTAAGTTAATTGACTTTCTTCATCTTACCGAAGTTGACATAAAGCCATACCGGCAGTGCATTTGGGAGAATTCGACAATCTTATATTCAGGTATAAAGTCGATTTTCTTTTATATACACATTTAGCAGTCTATATTGAGTTGCTTTAAATCATTAATTTAACATCTTTAAGTTAATTTACCTTCTTCATTTTATTGAAGTTGACATAAAGCCATAACGGCAGTGCATTTGGAAGAATTCGACAATCTTATATTCAGGGATAAAGTCCATTTTCTTGTATATACACATTAAGCAGTCGATATTGAGTTGCTTTAAATCATTAATTTAACATCTTTAAGTTAATTAACCTTCTTCATCTTCTTGAAGTTGACATAAAGCCATAACGCCAGTGCAGTTGGGAGAATTCGACAATCTTATATTCAGGTATAAAGTCCATTTTCTTGTATATACACATTAAGCAGTCGATACTAAGTTGTTTTAAATCATTAATTTAACATATTTAAGTTAATTTACCTTTTTCATCTTACTGAAGTTGACATAAAGCCATAACGGCAGTGCATTTGGGAGAATTCGACAATCTTATTTTCAGGTATAAAGTCGATTTTCATGTATATACACATTTAGCAGTCGATATTGAATTGCCTTAAATCATTAATTTAACATATTTAAGTTAACTTACCTTCTTCATCTTACTGAAGTTGACATAAATCCATAACGGCAGTGTATTTGGAAGAATTCGACAATCTTATATTCAGGTATAAAGTCGATTTTCTTGTATATACACATTTAGGCAGTCGATATTGAGTTGTTTTAAATCATTAATTTAACATCTTTAAGTTAATTTACTTTCTTCATCTTACTGAAGTTGCCATAAAGCCATAACGGCAGTGCATTTGGAAGAATTCGACAATCTTATATTTAGGGATAAAGTCCATTTTCTTGTATATACATATTAAGCAGTCGATATTGAGTTGCTTTAAATCATTAATTTAACATCTTTAAGTTAATTAACCTTCTTCATCTTACTGAAGTTGACATAAAACCATAACGGCAGTGCATTTGGAAGAATTCGACAATCTTATGTTTAGGTATGAAGTCGATTTTCGTGTACATACACATTTAGCAGTCGACATTGAGTTGCCTTAAATCATTCATATAACATATTTAAGTTAATTGACCTTTCTCATCTTATTGAAGTTGTTGTAAAGCCATAACGGCAGTGCATTTGGGAGAATTCGACAATCATATATTCAGGTATAAAAGCGATTTTCTTGTATATACACATTAAGCAGTCGATATTGAGTTGCTTTAAATCATTAATTGAACATCTTTAAGTTAATTTACCTTCTTCATCTTACTGAAGTAGTAATAAAGCCATAACGGCCGTGTATTTGGAAGAATTCGACAACCTTATGTTCAAGTATAAAGTCTATTTTCTTTATATACACATTAAGCAGTCGATACTAAGTTGCTTTAAATCATTAATTTAACATCTTCAAGTGAATATACCTTCTTCATCTTATTGAAGGTGACATAAAGCCATAACGGCAGTGCATTTGGAAGAATTCGGCAATCTTAAATTCAGGTAGAGAGTCCATTTTCTTGTATATACACATTAAGCAGTCGATATTGAGTTGCTTTAAATCATTAATTGAACATCTTTAAGTTAATTTACCTTCTTCATCTTACTGAAGTAGTAATAAAGCCATAACGGCCGTGTATTTGGAAGAATTCGACAACCTTATGTTCAAGTATAAAGTCTATTTTCTTTAATATACACATTAAGCAGTCGATATTAAGTTGCTTTAAATCATTAATTTAACATCTTCAAGTTAATTTACCTTCTTCATCTTATTGAAGTTGACATAAGACCATAACGGCAGTGCATTTGGAAGAATTCGACAATCTTATGTTTAGGTATGAAGTCGATTTTCGTGTACATACACATTTAGCAGTCGACATTTAGTTGCCTTAAATCATTCATATAACATATTTAAGTTAATTAACCTTTCTCATCTTATTGAAGTTGTTATAAAGCCATAACGGCAGTGCATTTGGAAGAATTCGACAATCCTATATTCAGGTATAAAGTCGATTTTCTTGTATATACACATTTAGCAGTCGATATTGAATTGCTTTAAATCATTAATTTAACATCTTTAAGTTAATTTACCTTCTTCATCTTACTGAAGTTGACATAAGGCCATAACGGCCGTGTATTTGGAAAAAAATTCGACAATCTTATCTTCAAGTATAAAGTCCATTTTCTTGTATATACACATTTAGCAGTCGATATTGAGTTGCTTTAAATCATTAATTTAACATCTTTAAGTTAATTTACCTTCTTCATCTTATTGAAGTTGACATAAGGCCATAACGGCAGCGCATTTGGAAGAATTCGACAATCTTAAATTCAGGTAGAGAGTCCATTTTTCTTGTATATACACATTAAGCAGT
>NW_026090281.1:0-19126 GCF_024586455.1 Bactrocera neohumeralis
AACTTATAGAATTGACAACAAACGAGGAAATAAAAATCAAGTTCAAAAATGGTTACCAAGAATTTTGGCTACAAAAACCGATCTCGCAACTGGATTGTGGTCAATCGTTCAACCATTCTTGATAGCATTCCCATCGTCATATTTTTGTGAACGTGGATTTAGTGCTGTGACAACACTGCTTACTAAAAATAGAAATCATTTGCTTGTTACCAACTTGACGGCTTGCGAATATTCTTGAGTAAATTGGAACCTAATATTAACAAACTTATTAAACAGCATCAGATTCAGCCTTCACATTAGTTTTTATATATGGATCGATTATTTTAGTTTTATTTTTAATAAAAGATTCTCTGTTTTAATACTATAAAGCTGTGTTTCAATAATCATTCTTATTGGCAGGTGGAGCCCGTAAGAGTTAACTTGAGACCTAAGCGCCATTGTATGATACCTACTGCGTTCAGGTTTCAAGTTGCTGGTTATAGTAAAAGTTTCGTTTAAAATTCTCCGTTAATATACATATGTAGGTCAAAATAATTCATTTGAAGTTATAGTGGTTTTTAAATAGGTGAAAAAATGGGGGAGCTAAAAAAATATTTATTCTCAAAGTGGGCGGTAGACAAAATAAGTTTGGGAAAGTTTCCCTATCTCTTGAAACTTCCTTAATTGTGAATTAAGGTATTGATTTGATTTTTCTTAACTTGAGTTGGTATAGTGGTAACTAGTTCTGTAACTAGTCCACTTTGTGCTTCGCTGTGCAGTGATTGAGCTTTTTGTGCCTTTGAGCAACATGGTGTCTCTTGGCAATTTTTAGAAATTTGGATTTCGGGATTTGCTTTTGCAATTAGACCCGTCGTTCTTTTTGTGTAAGCGCTTCTTTGGAATGAAATAAGATATCTGCTATAATGAAGCATTGAATTGTGTCTTTTGTGACAATATAAGCAATTAAATTTGCTTTTGCAATTTTTAAGATTGTGTGCATTGGACAAGCAGTTTGTACAGAGTCTTTTTGATCTGACAAAGTTGTTCCTTTAATTTTTTAAATTTTTCGCAAGTTTTAAGCTTATGCCTCTTATGCATAGTTCATTAGAGTTGTTACTTGTTTATCGACCAGTATTCTTTCGCTTTCGTATCTTGCTTTTAGAGCTTCCCAAGCCAAATTGAAATTATCGTCATTAAGAGCGGACTGTTTAACTATTATGCCTGCTTGACCTTTGGTTTTGTATCTGAGGTGATACATTTTTTGCGCTTCTGATAATTTAAGATGGTTTATGTACACGGCCGTGAACATGTCCCGGAAGGACGGTCATTCTTCATAACCACCGTAAAAGGTTTCTGTGTCACATGCGGGCACCTCGAGGTTGCCTTTTGATTATCTATTTGTGGCAGCTCTACTCTCGGATGTGGAGTAGGTGTTATTGATTTTATTAGCTTTAATTGATCGGAGATCATAGCTTTTGTTTCTTCGTAATGGTCTAAACAGTTTGCATATATTGCGTAAGCCGATGATTTACAATTGTGTGGTAGATCTGAATCGTCAGAATCTACAATGGCATCATGAGCTGTTTGGAGGCGAGTCCAAAAAATGTTTAAGATTTGGCTTTTTATTTCTAATAACGATTCCGAGTTTTCGTGAATAGGTGAAGAGGCAAACCTAATGCAGTATCTTGTTAAACTGTCACTTTATGATATAAATTTAATAGCCTGTTTTGAGCGTCTAGCTCCTGCAGGTGTATTTTGATTTTTTTTGTTATTAACCATTTCTGTACTATTATTTGTCGAAGTTCTTGTGATTGTAAATTTAATTTGTAATTTAATTATTAAATACGCACTTTTTTATTTATGTATACTTTTTGTCCTTATGTTGGTATATAGGTACACCCTAATACTTGGATTATTATGTATGTATGTATGTGCGTATGCGTATGAAGGTACTTATGTTTTGCGCAATTGAGAGCTTTTAACATAAGTGCGCACGCATAGAGGAGAGCGCGAAAACGGAATTGAAAAAAAGGTGTGCACTTTTATATGTAAATATGTTGCAGAACTAAATAGAGAAGGTACCATCTTCTATAAGAGTGTACAGCTGCTGGCGTATGCCGACGATATTGATATCATCGGCCCGCGCCGTTAGTTCTGCTTTCTCCAGGCTGGACAATGAAGCACAGAAAATGGGTCTGGCAGTGAACGAGGGCAAGACGAAATATCTCCTGTCATCAAACAAACAGTCGTCGCACTCGCGACTTGGCTCTCACGTCACTGTTGACAGTCATAACTTTGAAGTCGTAGATAATTTCGTCTATCTTGGAACCAGCGTAAACACCACCAACAATGTCAGCCTAGAAATCCAACGCAGGATAACTCTTGCCAACAGGTGCTACTTCGGACTGAGTAGGCAATTGAAAAGTGAAGTCCTCTCTCGACGAACAAAAGCCAAACTCTATAAGTCGCTCATAATTCCCGTCCTGCTATATGGTGCAGAGGCTTGGACGTTGTCAACAACTGATGAGTCGACGTTGCGAGTTTCGAGAGAAAAGTTCTGCGAAAGATTTATGGTCCTTTGCGCGTTGGCCACGGCGAATATCGCATTCGATGGAACGATGAGCTGTACGAGATATACGACGACATTGACATAGTTCAGCGAATTAAAAGACAGCGGCTACGCTGGCTAGGTCATGTTGTCCGAATGGACGAAAACACTCCAGCTCTGAAAATATTCGACGCTGTACCCGCCGAGGGAAGCAGAGGAAGAGGAAGACCTCCACTCCGTTGGAAGGACCAAGTGGAGAAGGACTTGGCTACGCTTGGAATATCCAATTGGCGCCACGTAGCGAAAAGGAGAAACGACTGGCGCGCTGTTGTTAACTCGGCTATAATCGCGTAAGCGGTGTCTACGCCAATTAAGAAGAAGATATGTACTACTAGCTGACCCCGCAGTCGTTGTCCTGCGTGAAATTATGTGTTTAGAAATGAAAAAGTTGAGTTTATTATTTCACTTTTTTTCAATGTATTGCAGCTTGATAAACAACATTTTTTGGTTTCTGTTACGGTGTATAGAAAAGATGGTTTTGCAACTCGTGAGCAGGCCACGTATATCTGGCCGAGAGAAAAACATAGCATTTCCAAATGTATACCATACACTATGCAACTATTATTGTGTCTCAAATGCAATTTTAACTGGAAACTGAATACGTTTGAACTGAAATGGCAAATCGTTAGAACTCAGAGGAATTCGTAGAATCAAGCATTCTACCCCTTTGTATTCGATAGCTGCGTCATAATCAGTCAGGTTCCATTACACAGTTTCGGCGCCTGAAGATTGTGGAACATAATAACGACAGATCCAACTTTGAGACGCAAATGATGCGGTGGCATACCAAGCCTATTCAAAGAATTTAGAAATTCCACGATCGATCAATTTGTATGAGCGCAAGTCTCCCGGAATTTGACTTTGAATCTTCCAGTTTAAGTCAACAACATCGGTATTTTTGGCAGCTAACATTGCGCGTGCACTTAAGGAATTGTAGTTACGATAATTTGTCCAATGTCCAAATATTCGTGATGAGTTCATCTTTGGTGAATTGGTAATGGAATTGATATCAAACCACCGGAAGTATCAACCGGAATTTACCCATTTCCAATTCTTAGCGAATACGATGTAAAATGTCTTCGGCAATGTCATTTTTGTTCGTATTCCATAATTGACGCTAATTTGATGGCTGATCATCGCGAAAAGTGTGCGAACTTCAATCCAGTGTTTCTCATGTTCAAGCAATTGTAATTGTATGTATAATATCAAGATATTTCCGAATAGAGCAAGTTCTCGCAAACGGTTCACTGACGAAAGTTGAGAAAAAACTCGTAAATGTTAATTTTGTTGCTGGGGGTGTTTTCTCTGTCTGTACTGTATTCTCTGTGTTGAAATAGACTATTTGGTCATTCTCCAAGTTAACTGCGAGACGCACAACAGTCGGAAAACGTTCATGAATGGCAAAAGTAAATATCATACAAAGCGCTTTATTGCAGTTCACGTATCGACCGTATCGTTCAAGATCAGTAACCGCCATGTTGCTTCCTTTGGTGACGTATTTACACACGTATTTTATCGATTACACCAAACTGCAGTACGCAACATTGACATGACTTTTGAATATGAATTAGACAACAGTGGCGAATATGGTATGTTGTCGACGATCCATATGTGGACAGTGTTTCGTACATTTATTGTCAGACATACAAACCGAAGTGGTATTGTGATGTCCGTAAGGTACATGAACCATATTGGTTTCGTATAATTCTGCTTCTCTCTCTGGATCAGGAATTTCCGCAGAAATGATTTCATCAATTTGATTTGGTGTAACCACCATCCACCAAAAGAAGAATATGTGCGTGCGGCAAACCTCTCTTTTGCCACTCAACAGAGTACATCCATCATCTAACAGCACCACATATACGTTGCTTTAAGATAAAGTTTACAAAACATCGCAACTGTTGTTTGAAAAGTTGTCCTCTGACATCGTGACGATCGCTTGCTGATTGCCCGCGATCCATAATTTCATTCGTATGTCATCGCATCCTGGGAATACTCGGTCATGTGCCATGGGCTGTCAATATACATACTTATGTTGATGCTAAAACGAACGCGACCTCTTCGTGGCATCGTAACAAATTTCAATCTGTAATTGAGCATTTTGTGTGAAACACTCATAACGTTTTCACGGAATAAATTTCAATAATTTTTTTTTGAATAACCGGAATAAAGAAAGCAAACGATAAATTTGACAATTTAAAAACAAAAGGAAAAAAGTTGAAAAAAAAACATTTTTGCATGAAAAAAAGTTTTTTTTTTTGGAATTGTCCAATTTTCCGACTGTTCCTCACAAAAATCATACGGTTTTATATTTCTAAACTTTCCTCGATCCACAGCGAACAACCTCTGAAAATTTCATCAAGATTGGTTCAGCTGTTCTCTAGCATTAGCGTTACTAACAGCATTCATTCGTTTGTATGGGAAAAAGAAAAGGGGTTTTCCGGCAATTATTCGAATTTTTTTCGTCATAAAAACCATCCTTGAGCCTCAACGAACATTTAAAAAAGAACATTTTAAAAAAAATTGGCAAAATTGGTCCAGGCGTTTTTGTGTTATGCGCCAGCATTTAAAATCATGTTCGTTTTTATTTCCTTTTTAAAATCGTATTTGAAAATTTATTTTCTTCATAATTTTTTTTCGGAAAATTTTCCAGAATTTTCTTAAGTATTTTCCTTGTTTGGCCGGAGACCTGTCCGAATTGGTGGTAATCACCGAAATCGGTCCAGGAGTTCTCCAATTATAAGCATAGTAACTAACGTCACTTTCTTTTATATACTATATAAATATATGTATGAAAGGATAATGTATTGTATATTATTAGGTAAATATGCTTATATTTATGTTTTGCAACTCTTGCTTTCTTTTTTATGTTATAATTTTTATTTATGTTTGTGCCTTTGCTTACTTAATTAATGCAATATTGCTTATTGTTTTGTTAAGCATAAGAAGTATGCCGGTAAAATTGCAAGATGATACTTGAATGTTTTTTGTTTGTTAATAAGTGTTTGAATACGCGAAGGGAAGCAGTACATAGGCAATAAAGTAATATTATTTATTAACACATATTTAGGGAGTTCACAAGTCGTACTATTTGTCGTATTTGGTCTATTGCCTATTAAATTATGATAGTTGTAAAACGAATCAAAACAGAAAAAATTCATAAAAATTAAAATGCCTAGAAGAAGTGAAAAGAACAAATTAATAGCTGCAATTTGCGAAAAATACTTACAAGACATACTCATGTTGGAATTAAGTAAGTTGTCCATTATTTCCTCCAAAAATTTCTTGCAAATGTGATTCTTTCAGGTGATGACGATGAGCAGAAAGAAGTGGATGAACAATTTAGAGTGAATATGCTTATATTATTGAACAATCGCCGAAGTGCTCACTTAAGAGTTCCTAAGTCGAACCATTGGGAGCGGAATGTATTAAAGCATTTTGACGAAAACAGATTTTGCCAAATGATGCGCTTAAACCAAACAGAATTTGCTTACCTTCTAAACTTAATAAAAGATGATGATGTGTTTCGAAATGATTATAACGCAGCACAACTTTCGATCGATACACAACTTAAGATCGTCCTTTTTCGATTAGGATCATCAGGTGAAGGACTTTGGTTCGTAAAGTGGCATCCTTGTTTGGTATAGGAGATGGCGGTACCATTCAGATCGTAACCAGGCGAGTTTTTAAAGCAATTATTAACTTGAAACATAGGTTTTTATACTGGCCCGATGAAAGGGGCGATTAAAGCTTATTGCAGCAACAGAAAAGGAAATGCCTGGGTGTGTTGGATACATTGATGGGTCTGAAATTAAGTTGGCCGAAGCACCTGTGAGGAATCACGAAATATTTTTTTCCCGTAAGCGCCAATATTCTGTAAAAATTCAAGTTATTTGTGATCATCGGCTACGCATAAGACAACTTACACTTGGTTACCCGGGAAGTATTCATGATGCGAAAATGTTCTCGGGATGTTTGCTCTCAAAACATCCCAATAGATTTTTGTCAACCTCGCAATGGATAGCTGGAGATAGTGCATATTCATTAAAGCCATTTTTAGTAACCCCGTTTCGGCAAAATAGTACAGAATATAGAAGAAAAGAAAGAGAAAATTTCAATAAATACTTTTCCAAATACCGCGTACTTATTGAAAATTGTTTTGGGGCCTTGAAAGAAAAATTTTCAAGTCTAAAAGAACTCAAGTTCAGATTGCACACTATCCAAAACAAGAGAGAGTGTAATGAGTGGATAATGGTCTGTTGTATTTTGCACAACATTTTTATAAATTTCAACAACGAAGATCATGAAAGCAGCGTGGAACCCAGTGTAAATTTATTACCATCAACAAACCTTAGACATAGTCTACTGAACTTTATTCAAAACCATCCTATTGCTTAACGATTTTACTTATATAAATATTCATTGAAATAAAAAAATTAATTTTTTCTACTAGTATTACCCTCTACTTTACCTGTACAGAATTCGGTATGACGATATGCTTTCAAATGTTACAAAAAATAAACGATTAATTTCACTAAATAAGACAAATTTTATTTCATTTAAATTGTTTGGTTAGATATATATATATATAAGTAGATATACACATACGTACATTTGACGGATTGTTTTCTTTTGTTTTTTAGCTTTTATAGAAAAGTAAACAAATAATTATTTTATAAATTACAGCATTTATATATTTTATAAAATCGTATATATGTAAGTGTTCGTCGTATCTAAAACACCAAAATTCAATGTAATACTGTTTGGAACTTACGTTTACTAATTTATTTTCAATAATCTATATATATAAAATTAAGTGGCAAAACTTGCTGTTCGCATACTCCTCCTAGACGGCTTGCCCGATTTCAATGAAATTTTCAGGGGTGATTGGGGTCTGTTGGGAGGGTGCACATAAGAAATTTTATGTGTGTATCATTGCACGTTTTGCAAAAAAAAAAAATGATACATCCCGCCTATACAAATTCTCATGAAAGAATGGTTTGCCACAAGATTGGCAGTCCTGCCAAATGCCTTTTACTAATAAACAGAAACAACTGGCGGATGTTTACAATTAATAAAAAACATTGACATCGCATGTTGATCGTTTTTGCCTGTCATTCGTTCTTTCTATGGATGACTGTCAAGTTAACAAGCCATACAAAACGTAAGTGTTCCGAATGCACTGAGTGTATCAAAAAAAATGTTTCAACATTGTGTGTATTTTTCTCAGATTTCAACGTGATTAACATTCTGCGTACAACACAAAGCAAGTGAGTATTGTTGTTGTTTCATATGTGATGCCATGCACAAAGCAAGTGAGTATTGTTGTTGTTTCATATGTGATGCCATGCACAAAGCAAGTGAGTATTGTTGTTGTTTCATATGTGATGCCATGCGGATTGCCGCTTGAAAATGCGCGGTATGTGTAAAAAAAAGTGTTTCAACATTGTGTGTTTTTTCCAGATTTAATTCCATCGATTTGCTACATTTATTCGAACCGATTTTGTGTTTTCTGCTGACCGTGCAACACACACAAAGCAAGTGAGTATTGTTATTGTTTCGTAAGTGCTTCCATGTGGTTCGCAAATACACTGTTGGTGGGTCTTATTGCATATGCGTGTGTGGGTCAAATACATAGTTTAAGATGTAGTTTTAGGTTAATTTTTCCATTTTTATTTATGTACTTCAAATATGCATACTCTAGCACGACCACCGGGGACAACACTACTACCTTTTTCGAGTTGTGTGAAAACGATGAATTTGGAAGAACATTGCTATATTCCGAAATACCACAATATTTCACTTGAAATCCATCATCGAAAACATTTCAACGACGAAAGCAAGGGGAGCGTGTTGACGGTTATCCAAATGTCCGTAAAACCATAATGCCATAAGACGCATTTACACCATCCCTCCGAACAACGCCGAATGTTTTTATTTGCGTCTGCTATTAGTCAACGTGCGCGGACCAAGATCATTTGATGATTTGAAAACTGTTGACGGTCAGTTGTGTGCGACGTATCGTGAAGCATGTCAGCGATTGCATTTGTTAGAAGACGATATGCATTGGTACACCGCACTTCATGACGCATCACTCACATCTCATCCAAAACAAATACGCGTACTATTTGCCATAATAATATCTACATGCCTTCCGTCAAATTCGCAATAACTATGGAATAAATACAAAGACTGCATGACAGAGGACTTATTAATTTTGGCGCGTAATCGAGCATCGGACGCAGACATGCTATATGCATTACAAATGTATAATTCTGATTTGATATTGGTTGAAGATCTGTGCCTTACAATTGTGAATAAGGCATTAGCGCAACTTGGCATTACTGCGCCCAATCATTGACCATGAGCTTCAAATTGAACAACAATACGATTGCAATGAATTGCGTGCTTTCATACAAGCTAACATTACCAAATTGAATATTCAGCAGAAAAATGCTTATGATAAGATAATGCTTCTGCATTGAAATTATCGTTGAACATCCAAGTCGTTGAAACACCAACGTGCAACATATAGAGGAATTCAACAATGCCAAAAGTTTTGCGAGGAGCTGGAATAGTTCTATGGGATGAGTGCCCAATGGCTAACAAAAAGTCATTAGAAGCATTCAATAGAACAATGCAAGATTTACGCCAAAAGCAACAACTTTTTGGCGGAGCATTAGTCTTATTATCCGGCGATTTTCGGCAAACTTTGTCAGTCATTCCTCGATCAACTCCTGCCGACGAAATAAACGTATGTTTAAAATCGTCAGTTTTGTAGAGACATGTTCAAAGGCTGACTCTTACCGTCAACATGCGAGTCCAACTGCAAAATGATCGATCCTCAGCGGCGTTTTCGAAGCAGTTGTTGGACATTGGCGAAGGCAAAATACCAATCGATGATACCGGTTTGATCACATTGCCGAACAACTTTTGTACACTTTTACAATCGAAAGAAGAATTGATTGAAAGTGTATTTCCGAATATTGTTCAACACTATCAACGCCACGATTATTTAAGTGAACGCGCAATATTGGCACCGAAAAATGTACACGTCAACGAAATCAATTTTGCCAGTCAAGAAAAACTGCCAGGAGAAGCTACAACATATATGTACATCGATTGATAGCGTTTTAAATCAAGATGAAGTAGTCAATTATCCAACTGAATTCTTGAATTCTTTGGATCCCCCCGGTCTGCCACCGCATCGTTTGGTCCTGAAAGTCGGTTCCCCCATTATACTTCTACGAAATCTGAAGCCACCGACCTTGTGTAACAAGACTTTCAGTCAAAAAATTGTGGCCAAATTTGATTGAAGCAACAATACTAAATGGCAAGGCAGCAGGTGAAGTTGTTCTCTTACAACGCATTCCCATGATTAAAACGGAAATGCCGTTTGAATTTAAGCGCTTGCAGTTCCCAGTACGTCTTGCCTTTGCGATGACCATCAACAAATCGCAAGGGCAAACGTTTCAAGTATGCGGCGTCAATTTGGAAGAACCGTGTTTCTCCCACGGCCAATTGTTCGTCGCCTGCTCGAGAGCGGGAACACCAAGGTGCTTATTCATTTACGCGCCAGGTGGAAAAACCAAAAATGTTGTATACCAATATGTTTTATAAATAAGTAACAGTTTTACATCAATAAATAAAACACAAAGTAAAAACCCTTAAGAGTTTTATTCGATTTAGGTGTAGCGAAACGCACAGGGTAACAGCTAGTTTTTTATAAAAGTATAGCTCATTCTATAATATAAATTACACAATTAAATATTTGTGAATTTCGTAAAAAGCTTGAAACTTTTATTTGTATGGTTTATGTTATAGAACTAGCTGACCCGGCAAACTTCGCACCGCCTAATTATTGGAGGCATATTTAGTAAGTCACAAACACACGACACAATACTTTTTTAATTTTATTGAAATTTGCTGCTTTTAGATTTTTAGGAATATTAAAGAATAATAGTATACATAGATGCACAGCAAAGAGACGTTAACATTTCAAGTGACATTTTACCATAGACAATTTTTTTTGAGTGAATACTGACAAATATTTACATTATAACTATCAAACTACATCTGTCGTTTTTTTTTTGACGATGGCCATGGTTAGGAAAAGAAGAAGAACTACATCTGTCATCGAGAAAATAAAGAATTCAAACAACTATAATATAGTTATAGTGAAGCTATATATCCCTCAACTCCTTAAAATGCATTGTCCGTTTTGTAAAAAGTGGATGGAACGGCAGAAAAAAAATAATAACTGTCCATATTGTATTAAATTATTATAAAGATGCGACGAATGCTACAACATAATCGCTGTTACCTTCAGATTTTGTACCAAGTGTGGTAAGAATGTAGAACGAATAATACGCGTGAACAGGGCAAAAGTACAAAAATATATATTAAAGCAAAAGCTGCTATCTAAACCAAAACACGTTTCTACAATGCCATCTTCATCACTGAGGGGACATTCTGTGAATTAAATTTATCGGCCGAAGACATACAGGGCATTCAAGTTATTGAAGACAGCCGAAAGCCCAACATCAAGAATGTTCTGGTAGATATTGATGTTATTGAAGACAGCCAGCAGCTCAACATTGATAATGTTCTGATCGAATCAGATTTGTCCGAGTCGCCTAGTACTTCCACCATATTATCATGTCCTGGCGAGCCAAGTGGTTCCCAAGTTGATGGAAATAAAGAGTTACTAATACACGTTGACATTAAGAATCCAAATGCACATATTATATACATATTAAGTCATTCATACACTTCATATACAAAAATTTAAAATTTTCTTGGATGTGCTCGTTTCTGGACTGTGAACATGATAAACAAATCTTTGCTTAAATTAAATACAACACAGTTATGATCATATGCAGTTAATTAGGGATGTTGGTTTTCCGACACGCGAACACGCAACGTATAATTGTCCATGTACGAAACAGGGAAACTCTAAGTTTATTCCGCAAACTTGCAACGATTGGCCTTGCGATTTATTTATGGTCATCGCAAACGCCAGACGCACCGGAAATTGCAACCTCTTAAAATCAAATGGCAAATCCGTTGGAATCATAGGTAGTCGTGGGATTAAGACATCCTCTTCTCTGTATTTTCCTTTGATTATTTTAGCTTCGATGATGTTATTCATGACTTCTTCACAACCAATCTCGTTCCATTGCAAAGTCGAGGTTGATTAATATTACGCAGCATGATGACAACTGACCCTACTTTTAATTTCAAATTATATGGTGGTAGTCCAGGCAAGTCCAATGAATTTAAAAATTCTGTAGGATAGTTGACTACGTCATCCTGGTTTGTGGCCCTGTCAACTGATTTGTACGTAAACAACTCTCCTGGAAGGAAATTCTGAATGGTAGCATTGAGATCATCGACATCTTTGTTTTTTGCTACCAATATTGCTCGTTCACTTAGCCAATCGTGGTTATTATATTGTTGTTTAATGTCCGAAAAACACGCTGAATAAGCTCCTTTTTCGATTCTGTGAAGTGACAGAAATCTGTGGGAAAAGTCATTAATCCGGTCGAGCTGTCAACTGCGACCTTACCATTGCCAATATCCAGCAACTGCTTCGAAAACACAGTCGCAGTTTGATCTTGTTGCAAAAACACTCGCATGTTAGTAGTTAATTGTAGTGTCTTTACGTGCCGCCACAAATTTGATGATTTTAGACATGCGTTAATTTCGTCAGCAACAGTCGATCGAGGAATTACTGGAAGAGTCTGACGAAAATCACCTGACAACAGTATCATAGCTCCACCAAAAATGTTTTGGTTATCACGTAAATCGTTTAACATCCTATCTAGTGCCTCCAGCGACCTCTTGTGGGTCATTGTGCATTCGTCCCAAATTATCAATTTGCATATTTGGGGAGTCTTCGCCATAGCGCTATTTTTGGCAATGTTACAAACTGGCGTTTCGTTGATATGCATGTTTAATGGTAATTTTAAGGCTGAATGTGCAGTTCGTCCGCCTTCTAATAAAGTTGCTGCTATTCCAGATGAAGCCAACGCTAGGGCTACCTCATTTTGCGATCGGATCTTTGCTAATAGCAATGAAATTAGGAACGTTTTCCCAGTACCCCCAGGAGAATCAAGAAAGCAAATCCCCCCAGACCCACTGTTTACAGCTTGTGTTAAACGATCGTACGCAATCCTTTGTTCTTCGTTCAATTGCGGAACAGTTGTGCGAACTGCTTCGGTCATAGCTTGAGTATCGTACTGGAGTTCTCTTTGCAACTCATGGTTTAATGCATCTTGCATAGCACGGTTGGGTGCTGTCAGGCCCAAGCACGACAATACTTTATTTGCCATCAACAAACACATATCTTCTATTATGATCAATGTGTCATTGTAAATCTCTGCCGTAATTTCCAATGTAGGATTCAAAGTTTCACAACGCACGCGATGCAACACATCCTCAGACATGTCATCCCTATATTTCAGCCACAAATCATTCGGATTTGAGGGGAAACATGTCGATATTTTAATCGCAAACAGTGTGGGAATTTGATGCGGCGATGAAGATATCACGGAATCCTTGAGCGTATCATCCCAATGCGAATCGTTTTCAAGCAACCGTAATAATTGACACGCCTCACGGTAAGTCGCACACAGATGTCCATCAACTGTACGCAATTGTTGAAAAGATGTCGGACCAGGAACATTCACCAATAACAATCTAAGATAATAACATTCATCGTTATTAGGATGTACTGTATATATACGGCCTATAGGTGTTTTGTCGGCTCTTATTACAATATTATGGCTGTCTGATGGCATCCGATCCAGTGCCATTTTGAACATCTTCACTAATTCATTATTCTCGTGAAGAAATGTTTGCAGTTGTTGGGCAATGATTCGCTTGACGGTTGGATTATGACCACAACGTGTATCAACTCACTTTCCATCCCATTAACTAATGAGTGTAACGGTTCAGGTGGTGGAACCAATTGAGGCAATTGTACATTGCCACCAGCACAACATAATCCTCCAGGTTCACTACTGTACTTTAATGCTTTACAATGTTGACAAATGATTGACATTTCTCCAATCGTCACAGATTTGTCGGCACTATAATCAAATTCCGGATCGTAGGAAAATACTCCTCGTTCGAGATTTACAGGAGCATAGCGTCTGCGGAATCGATTAAATTCGTTATCCCGTGCTCGCTGCTGTTGTGATCGATGTGCACGAACTCGTTCCATTCTCCCCCTATCCACTTGATAGTTATTTACTCTTGAACGTAATTCTCCCATACTTGTACGACTGTTATCATTATCAGCATCTCGCTGGTCATTAGTGCGGTTGGAGCGTAAAGTAGCTCGTTGCACATTTACACGACTTCGACGACCTATGTCAGGTCGTTTTCTTTTCCTCGGCATTGTAAGCAGCGAGAAGAAAATCACTTTTAGCAGTATTTCAATATTTCTCCAATTAAATGTTTCTTTTTTTTTTAACATGAGACGACAAAACCAAGGATGTTAAAGTAGGAGCGCAGCAAAAAGTCTCTAAATTTATGGACAAAACAATGTAACGTTCGGATACACGTGCTTTTTACATGAGATGACAAAACAATGGAACGTTCGGATACACTTATTACAGGGCATCTCGACAGGATAGAATTTATAGAATACTAACTGTTATTGCCATTGCCAAATCTGTATGTGGGCATTTGCTATCATGATATAATCATTTGCGCAAAAGCGTAGGGAAGGTAGGTTCGAGATGATGTAGAGTATGCTTTGAGCTCTTGAAAAATTTATTTTATCATTTGCGAAATTCCGTCGGGTAGGTAGCTGATCTAGGGCACGTGAGCTCTGGAACTCCTTAAATCTTTTGTGTGGAACATAAAAAAAGGATAAATATCCTTTTGTTTACAAATGTATTTTTGGAAAAAAAAGATAATAACAAAGGATAAAGATCCTTTTTTTACAAATGTATTTCTGGAAAAATAAGAATTTATATTTTTGGAGTACTATATAATAATTGTGGCATAACTTTTATATACCAATTAACATAAGTAATAAATTTAAAATGAGAAATGATATTTTGATTTATGCTTGTATAAGTTTATTAAGTTTAAGACTTCGCAACCCAATTTCCATAATATTTCTATAAATTAACAATATTATACTAAATATTAAATGTTATTTTGAAAATGTACTTTATTTTTATAATATAACACAACCGTCTTAAGTCGCTCTTCTAATTTTCATATTACCGATATTAAAATGCCGTCGGCATTTGTGGAAATGGAATATGTTGCCTCTTCGAAATTTTCATATAAATGAAAACTGCGCTGTTAAACTGCTGAAGAGACTGCTTCTAGCTTACGATATGTGGCAAACTATGTAGTATTCTATATCTAGTAAGCAATGAGCAATGTGGAGTCTGCAAAGGCAGAGATGCCCCGTTATTATAATAAAAGTATTTTCGAGAGTTGGTAACACTGTAAGGTTGGCACCATCAAACATGTCAACACATTAATTATATTTATATTTTGAAATTAAAATAATAAATTTAAAATGAGAAATGATATTTTAATTTATGCTTGTATAAGTTTATTAAGTTTAAGACTTCGCAACCCAATTTACATAATATTTCTATAAATTAACAATATTAAACTAAATATTAAATGTTATTTTGAAAATGTACTTTATTTTTATAATATAACACAACCGTCTTAACTCGCTCTTCTAATTTTCATATTACCGAAATTAAAATGCCGTCGGCATATGTGGAAATGGAATATGTTGCCTCTTCGAAATTTTCATATAAATGAAAACTGCGCTGTTAAACTGCTGAAGAGATAGCTTCTAGCTTACCATATATGGCAAACTATGTAGTATTCTATATCTAGTAAGCAATGAGCAATGTGGAGTCTGCACAGGCATAACGGGGCATTATTATAATAAAAGTATTTTTGAGAGTTGGTAACACTGTAAGGTTGGCACCATCAAACATGTCAAAACGTTAATTATATTTATATATTTTGAAATTTGAAATTGAAATTTAAATACACGATGTTATGAGCAAAGTTTATATTATGTTGTCGATTCAATAGTCTTGTTTTAATGCGTTCTTCAATTCGAGAGGAACTGAGAGTACAAATACCGTGAAACGTTTGACAGCAAGTAAGTGGTCAACTTTTATATGGGAAAATGGAATTGTCGTTTTACTCTATTTTACTCGTAATTTTTCCTTATTTGCTCACCGTTTAGACCTACCCTGGACTACGACAAACATTTAAAACCAAAGTCAAGTCAATCGGCCCAACCGTTCTCGAGTTTTAATCAGACTAACGAACAACACTTCATTTTTATTTATATAGAAGATATGTATATTGTCAATGCTAAATAAAATTTAAGTTAATGAAAATCGTTGAAATGTTAAATAAATTTTTGATTATTTTTTTAAGACACAAAGTATGGCAACTCTGCTATTTGTCATAAATGTAAACATACAAATCTCTTGAAAGTTTGAATGTGCAAAATAGTTTTTAAAGTATATTTATGTCCTTAAAAAATACACAATTAGAATAAATTTTGGATATATTTGAATGTGTACACTGTAATTAAATATATATTAATTGAAAAATGTGTGAAAAGTGGGTTCAACATAGCGAAATAACGAGCATTTCTTTTACAAATTTTTGAACTTTTGAAATATCTCGAAAGCTATGAGTCTGAGGAGGGTATATGTGTGTACATTTTACATTTTTTAATCCTGAGGACCTCCTCCATCCATCCGTACCGTCAAATCGCGGCGCCTAAAGAATCGTAATATTGCCGTTTTTTTATTTGAAGTTTTTACATTTCTTGATAGCTGGAATTACCCCTTAAGGAGGAAGGATCGGATGAACCATCGCACGTACACAAGAGTTTATCTTAGAAGTGTCATTCGACCCTTACGAAACTCATTAACGGGGCATCTCGACAGGATAAAATTTATGTTATATTAACTGTTAAGCGTATTGCTACTGTCATTGCCAAATCTGTATGTGGGCATTTGTTATCATAACATAATCATTTGCTGATAGCGCATGTTTTGAGGTCTTGAAAATTTATTTTATCATTTGCGAAAAGCCGTCGGGTAGGTAGTTGATGTAGCGCATTCTTTGAGCTCTTGAACTCCATGAATCTTTTATGTGGAAAATAAAAAAAGGATAAAGATCCTTTTTTACAAATGTATTTCTGGGAAAAATAAGAAAAGGAGAAATATCCTTTTTTTACATATGTATTTCTGGGAAAAATAAGAAGTCATATTTTTAGACTACTATATAATAATTGCGGCATAAATTCAATATACCAATTGAAATAATATATTCAAAATGAGCAACTTAATTTTGATTTATGCTTGTATGAGTTTATTAAATGTAAGACTTCGATCATTCCCAACCCAATTTGCATAATTTTTCTGTAAATTAACAATATTAAACTAAATATTAATCTTTTGGAAAAACGTTATTTTGAAAATGTATAATCCTATAATATAACACAACCGTCTTAATACTCGCTCTACTAAATTTTAACTAAAACTTTAAATTTTCAACTAACACAACCAACTTGACATAATATCAAAAAATTTTGATTTTCATCCAATCAGTTGGTACAACTCATACAACTGCCCCATAAACGTAACAATCGGTTGTACAATTCGATGAAATTGGTACAATAATTGGCGCGTGTATGCCTTCCATAATGACGTAGTTTAACCGATTATTATCGATTACTTTTATCCTTTCATATCTATAAATATTGGCGAATTACAAATTTTCAAAATGGTTGATGGAGTTCACAAAGAATTTGTGCAGACGTTTATTAATTTTTTGAAACACCCGAACACTTCTCAAAATTTGTCCTCAGATTGTAGAGAAAGTGTTGATGTTGCAATTCAATGTCTTCAAACCGCGTTTGATATATCCGATGAGGTGGCATTGCAATCCTCGCTAGCTTCGGAAAATCAGAGTGAACATGAACGAAAAAGTAGTATTGATTTGTTTGAGATATTTCAAACTTTTTTTATTGATCGGAATCCAAAAGCAACACAAATGGCCGAGTCATTCAAAAATGAAGGTAATAGACTCATGAAAGAAGGAAAATATAATGAAGCTCTTTTGCAGTATAATCGTGCTATAAGCTTTGATCCAAGGAATGCCATTTATTACTGTAATCGTGCAGCTGCATATATTCGTTTAAATTATAATGAAAATGCTGTCACAGATTGTAAGACAGCATTATTGTATAAACCTACATATGGCAAAGCTTATGGAAGGCTTGGTATAGCTTACTCTAATCTGAAAAAATTTTCGGAGTCACAACAAGCTTATGAATTGGCAATTGAATTGGAACCGGAAAATCAGGATTATCGTAACAATTTGGAAGTAGCTCGCAACGCCGCTCAATTACGTGATTCAATTCCTCAGATATCAGATAGTATAAATTCTATGCTATCTTCGCAAGCAATTCGGAACTTAGTTAATGATGCTGAAATAGATTTAGGACAATTGCAGGCTTTGAGCCAATTAGGAACGTTTTCCCAGTACCCCCAGGAGAATCAAGAAAGCAAATCCCCCCAGACCCACTGTTTACAGCTTGTGTTAAACGATCGTACGCAATCCTTTGTTCTTCGTTCAATTGCGGAACAGTTGTGCGAACTGCTTCGGTCATAGCTTGAGTATCGTACTGGAGTTCTCTTTGCAACTCATGGTTTAATGCATCTTGCATAGCACGGTTGGGTGCTGTCAGGCCCAAGCACGACAATACTTTATTTGCCATCAACAAACACATATCTTCTATTATGATCAATGTGTCATTGTAAATCTCTGCCGTAATTTCCAATGTAGGATTCAAAGTTTCACAACGCACGCGATGCAACACATCCTCAGACATGTCATCCCTATATTTCAGCCACAAATCATTCGGATTTGAGGGGGAAACATGTCGATATTTTAATCGCAAACAGTGTGGGAATTTGATGCGGCGATGAAGATATCACGGAATCCTTGAGCGTATCATCCCAATGCGAATCGTTTTCAAGCAACCGTAATAATTGACACGCCTCACGGTAAGTCGCACACAGATGTCCATCAACTGTACGCAATTGTTGAAAAGATGTCGGACCAGGAACATTCACCAATAACAATCTAAGATAATAACATTCATCGTTATTAGGATGTACTGTATATATACGGCCTATAGGTGTTTTGTCGGCTCTTATTACAATATTATGGCTGTCTGATGGCATCCGATCCAGTGCCATTTTGAACATCTTCACTAATTCATTATTCTCGTGAAGAAATGTTTGCAGTTGTTGGGCAATGATTCGCTTGACGGTTGGATTATGACCACAACGTGTATCAACTCACTTTCCATCCCATTAACTAATGAGTGTAACGGTTCAGGTGGTGGAACCAATTGAGGCAATTGTACATTGCCACCAGCACAACATAATCCTCCAGGTTCACTACTGTACTTTAATGCTTTACAATGTTGACAAATGATTGACATTTCTCCAA
>NW_026090282.1:0-18129 GCF_024586455.1 Bactrocera neohumeralis
TTGTTCAGCTAACCTTATTTCGGGATTTTCCCGCCGAGACTTATGCTGAACAGTATTTATACTTTGCTCAGCAGACCGAAGATCTGGGTTCTCCCAGCGGGACCTATGTTCTCGGGTATTCCTACTTTGCTCTTCAGAGCGAAATTGAGGATTTTGTCGCCGGGTTCTATGCTGATTCGTATCTATGATTTGTTCAGCTGACCTTATTTCGGGATTTTCCCGCCGAGACCTATGCTGAACAGTATTTATACTTTGCTCAGCAGACCGCAGATCTGGGTTCTCCCGACGGGACCTATGTTCTCGGGTATTCCTAATTTGCTCTTCAGAGCGAAATTGAGGATTTTGTCGCCGGGTTCTATGCTGATTGGTATCTATGATTTGTTCAGCTGACCTTATTTCGGGATTTTCCCGCCAAGACCTATGCTGAACAGTATTTATACTTTGCGCAGCAGACCGAAGATCTGGGTTCTCCCGGCGGGACCTATGTTCTCGGGTATTCCTACTTTGCTCTTCAGAGCGAAATTGAGGATTTTGTCGCCGGGTTCTATGCTGATTGGTATCTATGATTTGTTCAGCAGACCTTATTTCGGGATTTTCCCGCCGAGACCTATGCTGAACAGTATTTATACTTTGCTCAGCAGACCGAAGATCTGGGTTCTCCCGCCGGGACCTATGTTCTTGGGTATTCCTACTTTGCTGTTCAGAGCGAAATTGAGGATTTTATCGCCGGGTTCTATGCTGATTGGTATCTGTGATTTGTTCAGCTGACCTTATTTCGGGATTTTCCCGTCGAGACCTATGCTGAACAGTATTTATACTTTGCTCAGCAGACCGAAGATCTGGATTCCGGCGGGACCTATGTTCTCGGGTATTCCTACTATGCTCTTCAGAGCGAAATTGAGGATTTTGTCGCCGGGTTCTATGCTGATTGGTATCTATGATTTGTTCAGCTGACCTTATTTCGGGATTTTCCCGCCGAGACCTATGCTGAACAGTATTTATACTTTGCTCAGCAGACCGAACCTCTTGATTTTGTCGCCTTGTCCTATGTTGAACCGTATTGGTTCTTTGTTCTGACAGACGGACTTCTGGATCTAATCTGCGATTAGCCTGGCTTTGAGTATTATGTGATTGCTCACTAGCTCTATATAATGAGTTAGCCCGAAGAATCTGAATACGTCTTCTATTTTCAAGTCGACTTTGTACAACAGATCTTTTATTTAATCTAGGCATAATTTCTTAAAATTCAATCTTACTAAAGAAAATAAATAATTTAATCTTAATCTATTAAAACAAGTGTGTAAATACTTTCTGATTTTTCTTCCGAATGACACCTGTGTTCTCTTTTAGGGTAACTTGCTGGTCTTCTTTCAGTCTTCTTTTCAATTGGATGATGATATAGATTCGTTCTATATTTTATTATATTGAAAACAATTTTTAAGTATACCATATATCAAGGTTGAAAGTTTGAGTTGTTATGAATAGACACATGTAGGTAAGCCATTTTTTTTTTTAATTATTCAATAACATTTGAGTAAGGGGATTTGCAGACAAATACATTGAAAACAATTTTAAAGAATAAATACTAATTCCCATTAAATATATATGCTAAATATTGTAAATTATTACGTCTATATGTACACATCTGTGTCTTAATACCTAAACCTTCCATAAGCTATCTATGGTGCTTTGTAAATCGCGATTTTTTCGCATAAACCAAATTAAAGCAATTAATAATAATTACAATTTAATTTGACTGAGGTTGAAGTTTAACTCAGTTTAACATTTAAGCGTCGCATTTGGTCCATCTAAAAAGCAGGTTTTCTAATTGCGTGCCTTTGATACTAGACTACTATTAATTTACGTTAGTATTTCTTACTGATTTTCAAATATAGTTGGATTTTACATGCGCCTAAAAAATTTAATGTACAATATATGACCTGGTCTACGAAAAGGGAGCTAACTTTCAAACAAGTTATGACTTTTTGGATTCTATCACGTGAAAAAGCATCTCATCTTCCATCCGAATCAACTAAAAAGTGAAAAGTGATTTTTTGACACCTAAGCCCCCTTTCCGTTTTCCAGGTCACATATATGTATTCTTATAATATTTTAAAGATATCTTAGGAAGTACGCAATATACATATTCGGCGTAAAGTAAAAAGTAAAGGCAGAAATCGTGTTATTACATATCGTCACCTGAAATGCAAAATAACGTAACATCACTTTTCGTAGGTTTACAGGAGAAGCAAAAAACCGTATAAAAAGAAAACCACTTGAGATATTGAAACAAAATTTTCAAATCTGAATTAACATGAACATATAAGTATATTTTAGAAAAAAAAATAATGAAAAAATTAAGCAAATTTTATAGTAGGTGTCTTACGTTATTTTGAATTTTCATTTCTGAAACAAAATAACGTATGATCAATCTAAATTTGTATAAAAATTAAAAATAAATATTTTTCATATTTCATGTTATTTTTATTATTAATATGTACATAAGTACTAGAAAAAATTTAAATATTTCACGCTAAAAAATGAGGATAATGTTTAATTATTATTTATTAAATAACTAATTATTCAAAAGGTATATTATCATAAAAGTAATAACAGTCTACTGGAATTAAAGCTTCAAGGTCCTGCAGATGTTGCCATTTCTTCTTAGTTATTGTTAAGCTTTGCAAAAGAATAGGCTGTTGAATTCCTAAAAAAGCACGGGTCTGATCACTTGGATCATGGAGTCGCTAAATCGAACTCTGGCGGCTCCTTCTCTACCCATATACCGAGGGAGTTGTGGGTGGGAAGAAGCCGTTAGAGAAAAGGGACAGTGAGCTTCTTCACGGATGGGTCAAATGTGGAGGGGTCTACTGTCAGGCGCTCTCTATCAACTCCAGTTTCTCCAACTTCCTAAGTATTGCAGTGTCTTCCAGGTCGAGATTGGGGCCATTAAAGTAGCAGTAGATTTACTACTCCGGAGTGCAGCCTCCTTCAGAAGAGTGACCATCGACTCAGATAGCAGAGCGGTGATTCCAGCCTTGAACTCATTAACAATGAGAGAATTCAGAGCTGATCGAAGATCTAACCTTGCTATCAATAGCATCGAGTGCCTTTGTGATAAGAATGATATGAGTGCCGGACCACAGCGGAATCGCAGGAAACATGAGCTAGCAAGAAGAGGCACCCTAGAACCGCTATCGGTAGTATGGGAGCGGATCTGTGCTCCCGTATCCTAATATTTTACTGCTGGGCTAAAATTTTTACACACGCTGTTGACAAAGTCTTTTGTCCCAAGATCGTTCGCGTGAGATCTAGTGATCTATTTGCCCTCAGTAAGGCAGCCTTTCCCTAGTTTTGGGGCTTGTAACACGCCATTGCCCCATTGGCTTCCACGCAGTAAGGCTGGGAATCCTACCAGACGCCATCTGCAGAAGCTGTATGGAAGAAGATTATGTGGAAACAACTCAACTCTTCCTTCTTGGCTGTCTTGCGTTAGGGAGGTCAGGACTTAATCACTTGGGGGCGCATACCTTCAGACATCCCACCGAACTGGCGGGAAGCGTTTTGTTAATTTATAAGTTCGAACACAGGAGTTATTATTTTTTATGGCCTCACAAAGGACTACATATATTGTATATAGTAGTCCACGTTCGATCAACGATGTAGCCTAAACCAAAAGCACATTGAACTTAGTCACTAAAAATAAACATAAACAATAAATGAAGCCTAACTTCGATATAAAACAAAAAAAAACAATATGTTATATTTACATACTTGAGTGATGATGCGTTATTTTGTTTAATGAAATCAAGCACTTGATGATACGTTTTTTGGAATTTTTAATATAGCTTGGGTATTTTTGATCGCAGAAGCTTAAAATTTGCGACACATATGTAATATGATGTGGTGTCCACTAGAATTGTGAAAATCAAATAAGAGGCATGTGGGGGCAAGAAGAAATATTGGCTTGATTTTGCCCATTTTTGGAACAGACGAACACGGTTGGAAGGAATACATCTCCTATGAATATGTTTAGAATATCTGAGATATTTACCGATATTTTCAATAAAATGGTCTGATCTCGGTGATTTTTATTCGGGCTATGCTGCACCAGAAATACAGAATTTGTGCAAAGTTTTGGTCCGTTATCTTTACTGGTGTTGAACTCATATACTTGCGTGGCGTGGTTGTGAATATATTTCGCCCAATTTCGAACCATAGATGCTACGGAAATGGTTCGAACCGAATTTCGCTGAATTTGGTCGAGTAGTTTCTGAGATATGGTTTTAGACCCATAAGTGGCGGAGACACGCCCATTTTAAATTTGAATTTAATACCTCCGTGTCATCTTTGCCATGAAATCTAAGGTTTCTTGTGTTTTTCCTTACTAAATTAAAGCATTTTTAGTAGATTTAAAAATAAATGGCAGGTGGGTGTGGTTATAATCCGATTTCCTCCATTTTAAGATAGTACCTTCAAGAAATTACTTCTGAAACTTTCGTTAATATAGCTTTAGTAGTTTACGAGATATGTACAAAAAACTTAGTAGGGGGCGGGGCCACGCCCACTTTTCCAAAAAAACTACGTCCAAATATGCCCCTCCCTTAATGCGATTCGGAAAGTCCAATTTGTGCCAAACTTCGGCAATAGCTTTAATATCTTTAATAGTTATGGACTATAGACTTGACGTAGGCCACCTAGTTATGACACTTTATAGGTTTTCAGTTTTCGCCATTTTGTGGGCGTGGCAGTAGGCCGATTTTGCCCATTATCGAACTTAACCTTCTTATGGAGCCAAGAAATACGTGTACCAAGTTTCATCATGATATCTCAATGTTTACTCAAGTTACAGCTTGCACGGACGGACGGACAGACGGACGGACGGATAGACAGACATCCGGATTTCAACTCTACTCGTCACCCTGATCACTTTGGTATATATAACCCTATATCTGACTCTTTTAGTTTTAGGACTTACAAACAACTGTTATGTGAACAAAATTATAATACTCTACTTAGGAACTTGTTGCGAGAGTATACGAGAGTAAACCTCATAATTACATACGAATTTTGGATATGGTACATACATATCTACGATCTGCTACAAAACATATTCATATTAATATCAGTTATACGCCCTGTCCTACACAGCTGTATTCTACTAAGAAGTAAAAAAGTCGGTATGAAAATACATATGTATATTCCTCAAATTCCTTATAATTGAAGCTAATAAATAACGTAGTTCCCCAACTAATAAAGGAACATTTTCTATTTACACTAACACATATGTAAGGAATTGTGATTTAAGTAAATGTTTAAATGCAAATTCTAATGCCAATTCTGCGCTTGCTCTTTTTTGCTTAGCATATGCGCAGTCGCATTGCCTTTTTTCAAATAGTTTTCACAAAGTTGTCATTATACTCTCGCAACAATGTTGCTAACGAGAGTATTATAGTTTTGTTCACATAACGGTTGTTTGTAAGTCCTAAAACTAAAAGAGTCAGATATAGGGTTATATATACCAAAGTGATCAGGGCGACGAGTAGAGTCGAAATCCGGATGTCTGTCTGTCCGTCCGTCTGTCCGTCCGTCCGTCCGTCTGTCCGTCCGTCCGTCCGCAAGCTGTAACTTGAGTAAAAATTGAGATATCATGATGAAACTTGGTACACGTATTCCTTGGCTCCATAAGAAGGTTAAGTTCGAAGATGGGCCAAATCGACCAACTGCCACGCCCACAAAATGGCGGAAACCGAAAACCTATAAAGTGTCATAACTAAGCCATAAATAAAGATATTAAAGTGAAATTTGGCACAAAGGATCGCATTAGGGAGGGGCATATTTGGACCCAATTGTTTTGGAAAAGTGGGCGTGGCCCCGCCCCCTACTAAGTTTTTTGTACATATCTCGGAAACTACTATAGCTATGTCAACCAAACTCTACAGAGCCGTTTTTTAAGGCATTTCCATATACAGTTCAAAAATGGAAGAAATCGGATAATAACCACGCCCACCTCCCATACAAAGGTTATGTTGAAAATCACTAAAAGTGCGTTAACCGACTCATAAAAAACGTCAGAAACACTAAATTTTACGGAAGAAGTGGCAGAAGGAAGCTGCATCCAGGCTTTTTTTAAAAATTGAAAATGGGCGTGGCGCCGCCCACTTATGGACCAAAAACCATATCTCAGGAACTACTAGACCGATTTCAATGAAATTCGGTATATAATAGTTCCTTAAAACCCTGATGACACGTACGAAATATGGGTGAAATCGGTTCACAACCACGCCTTCTTCCAATATAACGCTATTTCGAATTCCATCTGATGCCTTTTCTGTATAATATATACATTAGGAACCAATGATGATAGCGGAATAAAACTTTACACAAATACGGTATTTGAAAAATATTTAAATGACGAATAATGAAATCTCGATTATCACTTTACCATGCGAGAGTATAAAATGTTCGGTGACACCCGAACTTAGCCCTTCCTTGCTTGTTTTTATAATAAATCAAACCATTGCTGTAGCCGTATATTTACTGTTAGCCTAAAAGAAGGCTTCATATGTAGAAACCTACACACAGTTACGAAATAGTTAGTAGATAACATATACTACAAGTTGAAATTTACACAAGAAATGTGTGGTCAGTAAAGCAAATTCTAAAACTTTCATTTATATTTAATTTTCCGATAAATTCTGCGCCTTTCACAAATTTTCTCTCGTCGACAAAAGCAATGTTTTGCAATTCCTCATCCACATGAGCAGTAATATCATCGCATTATTGGTAAGTCACAGAAGAGAAGATGCATTTTTTTAAATACACGAATATCCTATGTGTTCTTTAGTAGGCCATTTCAATCTCGTACTTTTGTACTTACTTATGAATATTAATACTTTCTTTCAAAATTCCTCATTTAATAATCTTTCGTATTACTAACTTAAGAAAAATATCTCTACTGGCAAGCACTTTTACATATTAACTTTTCAAGTCTTATGTTAAGCAAATTGTTTTCAATTTACTCGAAAGCTAATTAGTTTTAGTCATTTACTCTTCATTATGTCAAATAAAAATGTTGACAGATGACGTCAGTTTGGTTAGAGAAAATAATCAAAATAATCAGAATACTCAGGAGTTGTATAGGTTCCCTCTACTGGCCTCAATTAAAATGCACGGTTTAACGCAGTTATCAGTCATCAGATGCTTGACTTTTCAATATATTTAGTCGAATCTTAAGAATTATTTTCATTCCAGTGTTAATTTATTGTTTATAGTGTATGGCTTTAGTTTTAATCGCGATTCCAAAATGAAAATATTCTCATTAGATAACACCATTACTGCTGCTCTAACTTAAATATGACTGACACCTTGAATCATTTAGTTTTTAGACTTTCGCCTCGAACTACCATGGCAGTGATCTTAATTCTAATGACTCTTCAAAAAACCCAAAAACGATTAATTGAAAGTTTTTGTATTCACACCTTTTCAAGAAAAATATGAGACACATCGTGACTTTTGGTAATAAAGAATACGTAAGTTTCTTTAATGTAGCCTCAAATTAAAAATCACGTGCAATGATTGCTGGCAATAGTAACATTTCAACAAAAAACGTCAGAAACACCAAATTTTACGGAAGAAATGGCAGAAGGAAGCTGCACCCAGGCTTTTTTTAAAAATTGAAAATGGGCGTGGCCTCGCCCACTTATGAACCAAAAACCATATCTCAGGAACTACTAGACCGATTTCAATGAAATTCGGTATATAATATTTTCTTAACACCCTGATGACATCTAAGAAATCGGTTCACAACCACGCCTTCTTCCAATATAACGCTATTTTGAATTCCATCTGATGCCTTCTCTGTATACATTAGGAACCAATGATGATAGCGGAATAAAACTTTACACAAATACGGTATTTGGAAAATATGTAAATGACGTATAATGAAATCTCGATTATCACTTTATCATGCGAGAGTATAAAATGTTCGATGATACCCGAACTTAGCCCTTCCTTACTTGTTTTTGCTTAGAATTGTTTGACATTTCACTATGGAAAGGCTAACGACTGCAAAACATTTACAAATCATTTAACTTTATTACCAAAATTAAGGTTCTGTAAAGAATGTGTTTCGGGCACTTCGCTTAGCTTATGGTCAACGTAATAGGCCCACTGAGCGTACTATTCTCATTATTATTGGATAATATTCTACCAAATAGTTACGTCCAGCGCAAGTGAAGAAAATATGGCAGCCGTAGCTAAGAGTGTATACGAAGTGTCGATTCGGCCCCGTGATCTTAAATTGAAAGCGAACAAAATACAGCTTGGGCAAGAACTCAAGCCACTCGATCTTCCTAAGCTCTTGAAAAGTTCCAAGAAGATCTAAAGTTTTCGAGGCAAAGTTTGCTCAGCGATGACAGCCATTTCTGGCTCAATGGCAAAAAAGCAAAATTGCCTCACTTGGGACTAACAGCAACCTTAATAGATTCAAGAGCTGCTGTTTCATCCAGAATTTGGACCGGTGGAATCATCGGTCAATATTTTTTCAAAAATGATGCCGGTGACAACATAAGCGTTAGTGGCAATCATTATCGCGGCATAATAACCAATAACCTGAAATTCAAGCTCGTGATCTCGGCAATTTTGATTTCAACAGGACGGCAATACTTCCCACATATCGCATCAGTCAATAGGTGTATTGAGAGAACACTTCGGTGAGCAGATAATTTCATGCTTTAGACCGGTCGATTGGCCACCAAGATCCAGTGATATTACACCGTTAGACTTTTGATATGAAGGGTGTGCAAAGTCTAAAGTCAATGCCAACAATGCCGCTCCGATTCAGGCCTTGATGCAAAACACAACGCTTATTATTCCAACATTTGAAAGAGATAATCTTCAAAGAATAAATATCAAAGAGTCCAAATGTTCTTTCCAATGATAATAAGCTTTCCATATTAAATTTAAAGTTTCTTTGCTATTTCTTAAAAAAGTAGGGATCCTCGAAATAGATAACCTTTTATAATTCCATGCTGCAGAAAACAATTATACTTTGGCAAACTGCCAAACCAAAATATAATAAAAATAACAGTGGCATGATTACATCAGAAAGAAAAGCTATTCCATTTATAATTTTATTTCATTTAGAGTTTAACACAATATTCGAACTAATTATTTATAGCCTTTCTGAATGCCCCCAATGCGTGTGTGGGGAAAACCAACAGGCCTGGTCAGTTTAAACCCAGTGAAGTATGCCAGCCATAATATTGATTCGGGACTTATAGGCAATGTTACTGCGGCTGCTGGTGCGCTCAAATGAGAAAAGTAGTAGGATGAATCGCATTATTTTGGCACAAACATGGATAGCAGGCTCATTTGAAATATTTTTGCTGACAAAAGAAACAATGGAGTGATCCCGATGATGTGTTTCGCGTTCTTGCAATATGCAAAGCCGTCGAGAGCCCGCCAATTGAGTGCGGATGTTAGCTCGTTGGTGCATAATACAACTTGATTTGTCGCACAGCTTTATTAGCAAAAGCCATGATAATAATAATAGTAAGAAGCATTTTCATTTCTTGCAGAAACATTAATTTTTCTTATATTGAGGATGACAATGACACAAGTAATTGATTACATTTTGTAATTTTGAAAAAAAAAAAACATTTTTTTAATGTGCTTGGGTTCAGTATACAAAATTTGAATGTGGTTTTTGTAAACTAAACATGGTATTAAAATATAGGTATAACATCCAAAAGGAAACGTCGAAAGCCATCTAAAATATATAAATATTTATATTAATAATGATAACCATAATGAACTGAGTCTATTTAGCCATGACCGTCTGTATGTCCTCCTGTCCATCTGTTTCTTATGCGGATATGTTAACTACTTCTTCAGGTTTTGCGTTATTGATCTTTGCCCCCCTACCTTTATTACCAGAAGCTGCTCATTTGTCGGAACGGCTGGTATTGAACCACTGTAGTATATATCTGGCTTACGAACTGAACGATTGAAATAAAGTGCTTACACGGAATTGCTGTTTGTTTGAGGAGATATTTTCCTAAAATTATATATTGTGTTCGAGTCACTCCAACATACAACTGCAATACAAGCTAACCAATAACAATTTTTGTAAGGAATTGTTGTCTTTGTGAAGTAAAGCTTTTTATTGTTATTGTGTACAATAATAAAAGCAATTTTATGCTAGGTGGGTTATGAATGAAGTTAATTTAACTCAGTGTCAATCGATGGACAATTTTGTTTCAGAAAACTTTATTTTGTGGTTATTTTCTTTATATTAAACCGAGAACTTCATTATTTATCGACCTCAAGATTCTATGAGCATGCATGTTTTAGATGACAAACCCCACATTCTGCAGACATTTTTATACTCTCGCAACAATGTTGCTAAGGAGAGTATTATAGTTTTGTTCACATAACGGTTGTTTGTAAGTCCTAAAACTAAAAGAGTCAGATATAGGGTTATATATACCAAAGTGATCAGGGTGACGAGTAGAGTCGAAATCCGGATGTCTGTCCGTCCGTCTGTCCGTCCGTCCGTGCAAGCTGTAACTTGAGTAAAAATTGAGATATCATGATGAAACTTGGTACACGTATTCCTTGGCTCCATAAGAAGGTTAAGTTCGAAGATGGGCAAAATCGGCCCACAAAATGGCGGAAACCGAAAACTTATAAAGTGTCATATCTAAGCCATAAATAAAGATATTAAAGTGAAGTTTGGCACAAAGGATCGCATTAGGGAGGGGCATATTTGGACGCAGTTTTTTTGAAAAAGTGGGCGTGGCCCCGCCCCCTACTAAGTTTTTTGTACCTATCTCAGAAACTACTATAGCTATGTCAACCAAACTCTACAGAGTCGTTTTCTTCAGGCATTTCTATATACAGTTTAAAAATGGAAGAAATCGGATAATAACCACGCCCACCTCTCATACAAAGGTTATGTTGAAAATCACTAAAAGTCCGTTAACCGACTAACAAAAAACGTCAGAAACACCAAATTTTACGGAAGAAATGGCAGAAGGAAGCTGCACCCAGGCTTTTTTTAAAAATTGAAAATGGGCGTGGCCTCGCCCACTTATGGACCAAAAACCATATCTCAGGAACTACTATACCGATTTCAATGAAATTCGGTATATAATAGTTCCTTAAAACCCTGATGACACCTACGAAATATGGGTGAAATCGGTTCACAACCACGCCTTCTTCCAATATAACGCTATTTCGAATTCCATCTGATGCCTTTTCTGTATAATATATACATTAGGAACCAATGATGATAGCGGAAGAAAACTTTACACAAATACGGTATTTGAAAAATATGTAAATGACGGATAATGAAATCTCGATTATCACTTTATCATGCGAGAGTATAAAATGTTCGGTGACACCCGAACTTAGCCCTTCCTTACTTGTTCAAGCAATGTTTATCCATCTTCGAAAAAAAATTAGAGTAAAGGGAATCATCAACGTTAAGTCACAGAAAAGAAAGTGGACTTAATTTTATGAACTTCAGTGCATTTACAAAACACAATTCCAACTGATTTGATCTGAAACCAGTTATACACGCTTTGATTATATTCACTTTTTACTTTGACTTAAGATAATATTTTCAACATGCAAATATACTTTCACGCGTTTACGTAAATAGGTTTCATTTATCACCAAAAATACTACTGCTTATTTCCTAGCTTAATATTGGCAGTATTATTTGGCCACGATGGCCATACATCGAATGCCTATTCATTAGGATGCCTACGCATTTATCAACTTTCGAACAATTGTAGCTTTCAGCATATAATGTTCATTTACCTACGTAGTTGTTGCGGAATAACACAATCCAATTGTAGTTGTAATATAATTGCATCGCAGGCGTCTGCTTACTACTACATTCCAGCAACAAACTCTTCGACACCGCCACGTTAGCCAAATTTTAACTAGCAAATATGTAAAAAGCCACAAAGTAATGATTGCAAGCTGATAATTTGACTGAATACGTGTGCCCACCCGCCGTGAGTGACCTCTGGATCAAAAAAGACGGAAAGGAAAACACATTACTTCGTGTCGGGGGTGAGGCTTTGAAAATCGTGTGACTGAATACCTCTGGTCTATTTTTTGTGTTCCTGCAAAAAGTGCTAAAAAATTTGGCCTCTCGACTGGAATTAATTACTTCCCGAATTATTCTTAAAATAGAATGACATACCTTTCTATTTGTATTAAACCTAAATTCTGAGCCCAAACACTAAATTATGTGCGTTTTACCAATCTATGAAAGGTATATAGCTAGTATGTCTTATATGTTATATAAAAGTCAATGTCTGGCAGCTCCAACCTTCAGTTTTGGTTCTTGTGAAAAAAGGGATAAAAAAGAAGTTCACATGTTGGTAAAATATTGCGTTTTAAAGGGAAAGGATATAGCTTAAGTATAATCTTGCTATGATGACGATTTTCCGCACACTGCCCAAGAAAAATCAACCACCCTATATTGCTAAGTTTAGAAGTGGTGAAATGAGCACCGCTGTCGGTGAACGCAGTGGACTTCCAAAATAGGTTGTTACCGACGAAAACATCAAAAAAGTTCTGAAAATATTTTGCGATGACTATATGACTAATGAAGACACTCATACGCCCTGTTCTCCTCATCTGGATTCTATTAAGTCAAACTATCAATTTCAAAACAGATATTGCAATTAAATTCATTGTTTAGCATTCATATTTCTCATAATAGCATTTAACATTATGAAATATTAAATTATTATACATATATGTATTTACATTCTGATATGAACAGTTATTCCTCAAATTCAATACAATCGAACTGAATAAATTAGGCGGTTCTCCAACTAATAACCGAAAAGTTTCTATACACACTGTTACATATACATATACGTAATACAATTGAAATTTAATTAAAACTTTTGTGTAAATTCGTGGATTTGTCATACAAAGTGTTATGTGAAATGTGTGTTTGCTCGTTTGTACTAAGCACAACACACGAAACAATTCAACAAAAGCATTTGAGGGTACGCAAATGTAAGCTATTTATACTATATGTAAACGTCTTTCAGTTTACTTCTACAAACAGATAGTATATGTCAAATATGTTTTTCTTTCTCACAGTGGCATTTTTGCTTTTGGCCTAGGAGAAACATTCATTTCTAATGAAGTACGTATATAATCGGACATAATATAAATACAATTAAATCGATCCCTAAGTTATTTTGGAACTTTGTAAAACCTAAAAAGCGTGTTCGGCCATTCCCTCTGCTTTACGCTGGGGTGATAAGTCGGCATGCACTCCGGTCGAAATCTCCAATTTGTTTGCTGAATTTTTCAAATCGAACTATGTTCAAGATGATCTTGGTACTAGTTCCACTTTTTCAGCTAATAACTTCCCATCCATAAATTTTGGCTCACTGTGTCTTTCACAGAACGATATTGAAAGGGCTATTTGTGATATTAAGTTTTCTTCCAAATTGGATTTGGACGGGCTTCCGCCCGTACTTATAAAAAATTGTACTGCCTTGGTATATCCTCTCATGCTTATCTTTAATAAGTCTTTCGCCACCGGGGATTTTATTTCTGACTGGAAATTGGCCTGCATTACCCCTATTCATAAAGGTGGTAGAAAGGATGATGTCTCCAATTACAGGCCTATTTCTAAACTTTCTACTATTTCGAAAATTGTTGAGTGTTCTGTTAAAAATAAATTATTTTTTGCAGTAAAATCAATAATTAATGTCAATCAGCATGGGTTTGTCTCGGGACGCTTCACTGTGTCAAACTTAGCGGTTTTTAGCGATTATTGTATGTCTGCATTCTCCGCTGGATTTCAGGTAGATTGTGTCTACACAGATTTCTCTAAAGCCTTTGATAAAGTATCACACAATATTCTAATTAAAAAATTATCATCTCTAGGGTTTCACTCGGTCTTCTTGAAGTGGATTTAATCATATCTGCAAAACAGACGATGCGTTGTCAGTGTCGATGGAGTGTCATCTGATTCATTCATTGCGTCTTCGGGAGTCCCACAAGGAAGCGTCTTGGGTCCACTTCTCTTTGTGCTGTTTATCAATGACATTTCCTGTTGCTTCTCTTTCGCCAACTTTCTGTTATATGCAGATGACTTAAAAATTTTTGCATTAATCAAAAACACACAAGATGTACTCAAACTTCAATGTGATATTGATACTTTTCTTAATTGGTGCCTGAACTCGAAGCTTTTTCTGAATCTAGATAAATGCTCACAGATCTCGTATGGTAGGGGACGCAACATCTTATCTTCTAGCTACAGTATTTCTAATTGCGTCCTAAAATGCGTTACTGAAATCAAAGATATTGGAGTAATCTTTGACAACAGATTTTCTTTCACTAATCACATCAACTACATCACTTCTAAATCATTCACTGTGCTCGGCTTTGTCCGTCGAAATGCTTTAAATTTTTCCGACCCCTACACGTTAAAATTACTGTACACATGTTTTGTTCGGTCCATTTGGGAGTATGCAGTGTTTATTTGGAGAGCGTGTTCAAAAGATCTTTCTTAAATATGCTCTCCGCTCCTTAAAGTTTGTTGACCCAACACCATGGTATACATCGCATTTATAGCTTTCACATCTTAAATC
Organism: Bactrocera neohumeralis; assembly: GCF_024586455.1. Classification (NCBI taxonomy): domain Eukaryota; kingdom Metazoa; phylum Arthropoda; class Insecta; order Diptera; family Tephritidae; genus Bactrocera; species Bactrocera neohumeralis. The sequence continues at coordinate 14,643 of NW_026090282.1, forward strand.
AGAGGAAAATCGAAGGTCCGTTCTCTCCCTTTCATTTGTCTTCAATGTAATTAACGGTGGTATTGACTGTCCCTATTTATTAGGGAAACTCAACTTCAATACTCCCCAGCGTTGTCTCAGATCCATTTCCCCATTTTATTACAAAAAGGAAAGTACTAATTTTGCTGAATATGCTCCCCTCAAGAGGTGTATGCGGGAGTTTAACTCGATTTCCGAGAAAATTCTTCTTGATTTTTCTCACTCTAGGGTAGGGAATGAATGTAATCCGACCACTACCGCGCCCACAAAACATCATTAACTGAAAAGTGCCATCCCTAAAGGCTTAATTAAGATACAAGACTCTAATTTGGCACAGTAGCATAGGGCACCTGAGGGCAAAAACTCTTAAAAAAATCGGCCCCTCATTTTAACAAGTTTAATGTACCTATCTCCTAAACCACTTAAGGTATAACAATCAAATTTGCTGAGTACAAATCTTATAAGAACTCCTACCGACAGTGTGATAATAGGTAAAATCGGAAGATAATCCCGCTTTACTCCCCATATAAGAGTATGGTTAAAAACTACCAAAAGCGCAATAAATCAATAATTAAATACGCCAGAGAGAATAAATTTTACCTCCGAAGTGATAAGAGAGGATTTTATGGAAACCGGTGTGAAAACTACATTTTTTGGTGAATTCAACACAATTTAGTGGGTGGAATTCTTTTCTTATTCATATGTTCTAGTACGAAAATGGACAAAAAACAGCGCCTACTTCCCACAAAACAAAATTTTTGAATTCCATTTGATTCCTTCACTTTCCATTACAAAAATTAAGTAGCAATTAATATAACGGAATAAAATTATAGTTTATGCCGCCTTATGACCAAAAAATTCCCAAATCTCTAGCTCCTAAGTACCGAATATGTGGATCCCAGTACCCGTAGATGAATTTTGACCGAAAATATCGGTCAATGTATGGGATATACATTGAAATTCTGAGATAACCCTTTCCTAACAATAGTTACACTGTGTTTCAATAATGTGTTGAATATGGTCAATATTTCCCTGAGTTCAAATAATATAAAGATTTTCGAACTTTCGTGTGACCTGATACTCATATATAGGCCAATATTTGAGATGTCTTAACAAAAATTTGAGATCGCGTTTTACACTCCTTGTGTGTAAAATATATAAAATTGGGCGAAAACTTCAACTCGCCTCTATATAACTAATATCAGGATTTTCAAAGGTCCGGCTGGTGTTATCAGTGCTTATTTCATGTGAGTTGTCTTATTGAAACCTTTTGAAATATACTAATATTTTTTTAGTATGTGACATGTTAGTAAAAATTAAATCGGGTCGATGCCACCCCAGTAAATAAGATATAGAGAAAAGATATATAAAAAATTTGCTTAGGTTTATTTCTTGGCTTTGATTCTTGCAAGTTGCGAGAGTATAGGATAAGTGAATTTTGTTTCATAGCTATATATTAATGGGAGTTCATTAAACAATAATTGTTTATTGTGATTATATTAAATACCAATATACCGTTTCGTGTGGACTGTTCTCAGTTTTTACTTTTCAAAAATCTGGAAGTGCGGACTTTATTTACATATTTTATTAATTTTCCTCCCATTTGCTATGAAATTATATTTTTGTGCAAATTATTGTTTATATGATTATTCTTGCGATTTTGTTGTCTAATTATTTGCAAATTGTTGTGATATCAAATATTTGTGCACAGTACTACTATTTGCTGTCGATGTTCGTGCTAGCTCTTTGTCTTTGTCTTCTTAACTATAACTACAAACAATATTGACTGTTCATGTCAACCACCTGTTTGATAAGTGATGACTTTTGGTGTTACAACGTCTATATCTGTAAGTAATCATAAGTTTAGGTATTTAAAAACCTTGGTGATAATTACTTAGTAACGTGTGCGACTTTGTACGTGTATTCAAATGCAATTCGATACCCAAATACTCGTTTTAACGCAATTGCCGAAAATATGTATATGGTGACATTTAAACTATCTTGATACTAAATATAGACAAATAATTGCGTAGCATCAATAAAACGCTATCCGTTATGGGCTTAAATCAAATTTTATGTTATTAAAAATATGAGACAAAAATTCCACAACCAGTAATTAACTGAGTACATTTATAATTGAATCAATTTATCGCTGCCAATGGAATTTTATACGCAATTACACATATATTCGTATGAATATGGCCTTAGTGCAACGTAATATTCGATAAGTGTGTGTAAGCTGGCACACCATTTGTAACATTTAGAAGTACATAAGTTGATAGTATTCACAATTTATCCTTCAGCCAAAAGCCCACATTGTAAAATTTTGGGCATATACTATATATGTGGGGAAGACCAATCTGCAGCTGGCCAATTTAAACCCACTCAGCTATGGTAGTCATATTATTGATTACCATTTGTGGCAGACATTTTTTTGTTGTCATTGGACTTATAATGAGGATGACAATGATACAAACAATTTAGGCTGTTTTTTAGTTCTTGTAATTGATAACGAGTATGTAGAAAGAACTATATGTTTGGAGTATGCTTGGTCAAATATACAAGCGTACAAATGTGTTACATTAGCCTTGGGAAATATAATTTATGTGTCTTTAGGACGGTTCTAAAATATATCTTTTTACAGAGCAGCAATGATTTTTGGTAATTTTTAGCTACGATCAATAAATTTTTAAAACCCTACCAAAACTGGCAAAGTCTTATTTCTCATAGCTAAAATAAAAAAAAAATGATAAAGAAAACGTCAGTATATATTGGCAGATTAAACCAACTTAACTTATAAATACGCTTCTAATTGCATTGCCTTGAGAACCGCCTACATTAGCGCGTCTAACTCAATCTGAAGCGGAAGTAATTTACAGCCTAAATACACGCACGTACGCCAGAGTGGGGCAATCGAAACCAATAACATATGCTTATACAACAAAAACATATACTAACCTACTAACAAACTGTACAAAGTTTAAGCACTGTTGCCTAGTATATGAGTAAAAGGTTTTGATCACGCCCACTTGACACGGGCGCACGTTAGCGAAAACTTCTAGCTTCGGACTTTGTACCACGATTGCCCTGCGGCTTATTGAAACGCACATAAATTAACGCCACATATTGTTCGCTTGTATTAGTTGAAGTGCCTAAAAGGCTGCTTCACGTTCACACATGTACATATATCGAATATCGAGGAAATTCACGCTTTAGTTCAATGGAAGCCCACGTACATTTAAGCACATACCAAGGCGTATTAGCTTGAAATACCAGTTTTATTTAGTAAGCATTCCAATTGCAATCTGCAAGTGCAAATAGTTTAAATTCGCTCTATTTCTAGTATTTTTTCTGTATTGCAAAATGTATTACTTTCTTGCCATTTTTTGGGCGTTACAACCCGCTGCACTTAATTTGTTCTACTCTATCACGTGCCCTATTGCCACCAAACACTCGATTTCATTTGATT
>NW_026090283.1:0-21926 GCF_024586455.1 Bactrocera neohumeralis
GAGTTGCTGAAAATCATTAACATCAAATATTTAAGTCAATTAACCTTCTTCATCTTGCTGAAGTTGACATAAAGCCAAAACGGCAGTGCATTTGGAAGAATTCGACAATCTTATATTTAGGTATAAAGTCGATATAGAGTTGCCCTAAATCACTAATTTAACATATTTAAGTTAATTAACCTTCTTCATCTTACTGAAGTTGACATAAAGCCATAACGGCAGTGCATTTGGAAGAATTCGACAATCTTATATTCAGGTATAAAGTCGATTTTCTTGTATATACACATTTAGTATTCGATATTTTGAGTTGCTTTAAATCATTAACATCAAACATTTAAGTTAATTAACCTTCTTCATTTTACTGAAGTTGACATAAAGCCATAACGGCAGTGCATTTGGAAGAATTCGACAATCTTATATTCAGGTATAAAGTCGATTTTCTTGTATATACACATTTAGTAGTCGATATTGAGTTGCTTAAATCATTAACATCAAACATTTAAGTTAATTAACCTTCTTCATTTTACTGAAGTTGACATAAAGCCATAACGGCAGTGCATTTGGAAGAATTCGACAATCTTATATTCAGGCATAAAGTCGATTTTCTTGTATATACACATCTAGCAGTCGATATTGAGTTGCTTAAAATCATTAACATCAAACATTTAAGTTAATTAACCTTCTTCATTTTACTGAAGTTGACATAAAGCCATAACGGCAGTGCATTTGGAAGAATTCGACAATCTTATATTCAGGTATAAAGTCGATTTTCTTGTATATACACATTTAGTAGTCGATATTGAGTTGCCCTAAATCACTAATTTAACATATTTTAAGTTAATTAACCTTCTTCATCTTACTGAAGTTGACATAAAGCCATAACGGCAGTGCATTTGGAAGAATTCGACAATCTTATATTCAGGTATAAAGTCGATTTTCTTGTATATACACATTTAGTAGTCGATATTGAGTTGCTTAAAATCATTAACATCAAACATTTAAGTTAATTAACCTTCTTCATTTTACCGAAGTGGATATAAAGGCATAACGGCAGTGCATTTGGAAGAATTCTACCTTCTTATATTTAGGTACAAAGTCGATAATCTTGTATATACACATCTAGCAGTCGATATTGAGTTGCTTAAAATCATTAACATCAAACATTTAAGTTAATTAACCTTCTTCATTTTACTGAAGTTGACATAAAGCCATAACGGCAGTGCATTTGGAAGAATTCGACAATCTTATATTCAGGTATAAAGTCGATTTTCTTGTATATACACATTTAGTTGTCGATATTGAGTTGCCCTAATCACTAATTTAACATATTTAAGTTAATTAACCTTCTTCATCTTACTGAAGTTGACATAAAGCCATAACGGCAGTGCATTTGGAAGAATTCGACAATCTTATATTCAGGTATAAAGTCGATTTTCTTGTATATACACATTTAGCAGTCGATATTGAGTTGCTTAAAATCATTAACATCAAACATTTAAGTTAATTAACCTTCTTCATCTTACTGAAGTTGACATAAAGCCATAACGGCAGTGCATTTGGAAGAATTCGACAATCTTATATTCAGGTATAAAGTCGATTTTCTTGTATATACACATTTAGTAGTCGATATTGAGTTGCTTAAAATCATTAACATCAAACATTTAAGTTAATTAACCTTCTTCATCTTACTGAAGTTGACATAAAGCCATAACGGCAGTGCATTTGGAAGAATTCGACAATCTTATATTCAGGTATAAAGTCGATTTTCTTGTATATACACATTTAGCAGTCGATATTGAGTTGCTTAAAATCATTAACATCAAATATTTAAGTTAATTAACCTTCTTCATCTTACTGAAGTTGACATAAAGCCATAACGGCAGTGCATTTGGAAGAATTCGACAATCTTATATTCAGGTATAAAGATTTTCTTGATTTTCTTGTATATACATCAGCCGATATTAAGTTGCCTTAAATCAATAGCTTCACACATTTAAGTTAATTAACCTTCTTCATCTTACTGAAGTTGACATAAAGCCATAACGGCAGTGCATTTGGAAGAATTCGACAATCTTATATTCAGGTATAAAGTCTATTTTCTTGTATATACACATTTAGTAGTCGATATTGAGTTGCTTAAAATCATTAACATCAAACATTTAAGTTAATTAACCTTCTTCATTTTACTGAAGTTGACATAAAGCCATAACGGCAGTGCATTTGGAAGAATTCGACAATCTTATATTCAGGTATAAAGTCGATTTTCTTGTATATACACATTTAGTAGTCGATATTGAGTTGCCCTAAATCACTAATTTAACATATTTAAGTTAATTAACCTTCTTCATCTTACTGAAGTTGACATAAAGCCATAACGGCAGTGCATTTGGAAGAATTCGACAATCTTATATTCAGGTATAAAGTCGATTTTCTTGTATATACACATTTAGTAGTCGATATTGAGTTGCTTAAAATCATTAACATCAAACATTTAAGTTAATTAACCTTCTTCATCTTCTGAAGTTGACATAAAGCCATAACAACAGTGCATTTGGAAGAATTCGACAATCTTATATTCAGGTATAAAGTCGATTTTCTTGTATATACACATCTAGCAGTCGATATTGAGTTGCTTAAAATCATTAACATCAAACATTTAAGTTAATTAACCTTCTTCATTTTACTGAAGTTGACATAAAGCCATAACGGCAGTGCATTTGGAAGAATTCGACAATCTTATATTCAGGTATAAAGTCGATTTTCTTGTATATACACATTTAGTTGTCGATATTGAGTTGCCCTAAATCACTAATTTATCATATTTAAGTTAATTAACCTTCTTCATCTTCACTGAAGTTGACATAAAGCCATAACAACAGTGCATTTGGAAGAATTCGACAATCTTATATTCAGGCATAAAGTCGATTTTCTTGTATATACACATCTAGCAGTCGATATTGAGTTGCTTAAAATCATTAACATCAAACATTTAAGTAAATTAACCTTCTTCATTTTACTGAAGTTGACATAAAGCCATAACGGCAGTGCATTTGGAAGAATTCGACAATCTTATATTCAGGTATAAAGTCGATTTTCTTGTATATACACATTTAGTTGTCGATATTGAGTTGCCCTAAATCACTAATTTAACATATTTAAGTTAATTAACCTTCTTCATCTTACTGAAGTTGACATAAAGCCATAACGGCAGTGCATTTGGAAGAATTCGACAATCTTATATTCAGGTATAAAGTCGATTTTCTTGTATATACACATTTAGTAGTCGATATTGAGTTGCTTAAAATCATTAACATCAAACATTTAAGTTAATTAACCTTCTTCATCTTACTGAAGTTGACATAAAGCCATAACGGCAGTGCATTTGGAAGAATTCGACAATCTTATATTCAGGTATAAAGTCGATTTTCTTGTATATACACATTTAGTTGTCGATATTGAGTTGCCCTAAATCACTAATTTAACATATTTAAGTTAATTAACCTTCTTCATCTTACTGAAGTTGACATAAAGCCATAACGGCAGTGCATTTGGAAGAATTCGACAATCTTATATTCAGGTATAAAGTCGATTTTCTTGTATATACACATTTAGTAGTCGATATTGAGTTGCTTAAAAACATTAACATCAAATATTTAAGTTAATTAACCTTCTTCATTTTACTGAAGTTGACATAAAGCCATAACGGCAGTGCATTTGGAAGAATTCGACAATCTTATATTCAGGTATAAAGTCGATTTTCTTGTATATACACATTTAGTAGTCGATATTGAGTTGCTTAAAATCATTAACAATCATCAACATATTTAAGTTAATTAACCTTCTTCATCTTACTGAAGTTGACATAAAGCCATAACGGCAGTGCATTTGGAAGAATTCGACAATCTTATATTCAGGTATAAAGTCGATTTTCTTGTATATACACATTTAGCAGTCGGTATTGAGTTGCTTAAAATCATTAACATCAAACATTTAAGTAAATTAACCTTCTTCATTTTACTGAAGTTGACATAAAGCCATAACGGCAGTGCATTTGGAAGAATTCGACAATCTTATATTCAGGTATAAAGTCGATTTTCTTGTATATACACATTTAGTTGTCGATATTGAGTTGCCCTAAATCACTAATTTAACATATTTAAGTTAATTAACCTTCTTCATCTTACTGAAGTTGACATAAAGCCATAACGGCAGTGCATTTGGAAGAATTCGACAATCTTATATTCAGGTATAAAGTCGATTTTCTTGTATATACACATTTAGTAGTCGATATTGAGTTGCTTCAAATCATTAACATCCAATATTTAAGTTAATTAACCTTCTTCATCTTACTGAAGTTGACATAAAGCCATAACGGCAGTGCATTTGGAAGAATTCGACAATCTTATATTCAGGTATAAAGTCGATTTTCTTGTATATACACATTTAGTAGTCGATATTGAGTTGCTTAAATCATTAACATCAAACATTTAAGTTAATTAACCTTCTTCATTTTACTGAAGTTGACATAAAGCCATAACGGCAGTGCATTTGGAAGAATTCGACAATCTTATATTCAGGTATAAAGTCGATTTTCTTGTATATACACATTTAGTAGTCGATATTGAGTTGCTTAAATCATTAACATCAACATATTTAAGTTAATTAACCTTCTTCATCTTACTGAAGTTGACATAAAGCCATAACGGCAGTGCATTTGGAAGAATTCGACAATCTTATATTCAGGTATAAAGTCGATTTTCTTGTATATACACATTTAGCAGTCGATATTGAGTTGCTTAAAATCATTAACATCAAACATTTAAGTAAATTAACCTTCTTCATTTTACTGAAGTTGACATAAAGCCATAACGGCAGTGCATTTGGAAGAATTCGACAATCTTATATTCAGGTATAAAGTCGATTTTCTTGTATATACACATTTAGTTGTCGATATTGAGTTGCCCTAATACACTAATTTAACATATTTAAGTTAATTAACCTTCTTCATCTTACTGAAGTTGACATAAAGCCATAACGGCAGTGCATTTATAAGAATTCGACAATCTTATATTCAGGTATAAAGTCGATTTTCTTGCATATACACATTTAGCAGTCGATATTGAGTTGCTTTAAATCATTAACATCAAACATTTAAGTTAATTAACCTTCTTCATCTTACTGAAGTTGACATAGAGCCATAACGGCAGTGCATTTTGAAGCATTCGACAATCTTATATTCAGGTATAAAGTCGATTTTCTTGTATATACACATTTAGTTGTCGATATTGAGTTGCCCTAAATCACTAACATAACATATTTAAGTTAATTAACCTTCTTCATCTTACTGAAGTTGACATAAAGCCATAACGGCAGTGCATTTGGAAGAATTCGACAATCTTATATTCAGGTATAAAGTCGATTTTCTTGTATATACACATTTAGTTGTCGATATTGAGTTGCTTAAAATCATTAACATCAAATATTTAAGTTAATTAACCTTCTTCATCTTACTGAAGTTGACATAAAGCCATAACGGCAGTGCATTTGGAAGAATTCGACAATCTTATATTCAGGTATAAAGTCGATTTTCTTGTATATACACATTTAGCAGTCGATATTGAGTTGCTTAAAATCATTAACATCAAACATTTAAGTTAATTAACCTTCTTCATTTTACTGAAGTTGACATAAAGCCATAACGGCAGTGCATTTGGAAGAATTCGACAATCTTATATTCAGGTATAAAGTCGATTTTCTTGTATATACACATTTAGTTGTCGATATTGAGTTGCCCTAAATCACTAATTTAACATATTTAAGTTAATTAACCTTCTTCATCTTACTGAAGTTGACATAAAGCCATAACGGCAGTGCATTTGGAAGAATTCGACAATCTTATATTCAGGTATAAAGTCGATTTTCTTGTATATACACATTTAGTTGTCGATATTGAGTTGCTTAAAATCATTAACATCAAACATTTAAGTTAATTAACCTTCTTCATCTTACTGAAGTTGACATAAAGCCATAACGGCAGTGCATTTGGAAGAATTCGACAATCTTATATTCAGGTATAAAGTCGATTTTCTTGTATATACACATTTAGTTGTCGATATTGAGTTGCCCTAAATCATTAACATCAACATATTTAAGTTAATTAACCTTCTTCATCTTACTGAAGTTGACATAAAGCCATAACGGCAGTGCATTTGGAAGAATTCGACAATCTTATATTCAGGTATAAAGTCGATTTTCTTGTATATACACATTTAGTAGTCGATATTGAGTTGCTTAAAATCATTAACATCAAACATTTAAGTTAATTAACCTTCTTCATTTTACTGAAGTTGACATAAAGCCATAACGGCAGTGCATTTGGAAGAATTCGACAATCTTATATTCAGGTATAAAGTCGATTTTCTTGTATATACACATTTAGTAGTCGATATTGAGTTGCCCTAAATCATTAACATCAATATTTAAGTTAATTAACCTTCTTCATCTTACTGAAGTTGACATAAAGCCATAACGGCAGTGCATTTGGAAGAATTCGACAATCTTATATTCAGGTATAAAGTCGATTTTCTTGTATATACACATCTAGCAGTCGATATTGAGTTGCTTAAAATCATTAACATCAAACATTTAAGTAAATTAACCTTCTTCATTTTACTGAAGTTGACATAAAGCCATAACGGCAGTGCATTTGGAAGAATTCGACAATCTTATATTCAGGTATAAAGTCGATTTTCTTGTATATACACATTTAGTAGTCGATATTGAGTTGCTTAAAATCATTAACATCAACATATTTAAGTTAATTAACCTTCTTCATCTTACTGAAGTTGACATAAAGCCATAACGGCAGTGCATTTGGAAGAATTCGACAATCTTATATTCAGGTATAAAGTCGATTTTCTTGTATATACACATTTAGTAGTCGATATTGAGTTGCTTCAAATCATTAACATCAAATATTTAAGTTAATTAACCTTCTTCATCTTACTGAAGTTGACATAAAGCCATAACGGCAGTGCATTTGGAAGAATTCGACAATCTTATATTCAGGTATAAAGTCGATTTTCTTGTATATACACATTTAGTAGTCGATATTGAGTTGCTTTAAATCATTAACATCAAACATTTAAGTTAATTAACCTTCTTCATCTTACTGAAGTTGACATAAAGCCATAACGGCAGTACATTTGGAAGAATTCGACAATCTTATATTTAGGTATAAAGTCGATTTTCTTGTATATACACATTTAGTAGTCGATATTGAGTTGCTTAAAATCATTAACATCAAACATTTAAGTTAATTAACCTTCTTCATCTTACTGAAGTTGACATAAAGCCATAACGGCAGTGCATTTGGAAGAATTCGACAATCTTATATTCAGGTATAAAGTCGATTTTCTTGTATATACACATTTAGTAGTCGATATTGAGTTGCTTTAAATCATTAACATCAAACATATTAAGTTAATTAACCTTCTTCATTCATTACTGAAGTTGACATAAAGCCATAACGGCAGTGCATTTGGAAGAATTCGACAATCTTATATTCAGGTATAAAGTCGATTTTCTTGTATATACACATTTAGTTGTCGATATTGAGTTGCTTAAATCATTAACATCAAATATTTAAGTTAATTAACCTTCTTCATCTTACTGAAGTTGACATAAAGCCATAACGGCAGTGCATTTGGAAGAATTCGACAATCTTATATTCAGGTATAAAGTCGATTTTCTTGTATATACACATTTAGCAGTCGATATTGAGTTGCTTAAAATCATTAACATCAAACATTTAAGTTAATTAACCTTCTTCATCTTACTGAAGTTGACATAAAGCCATAACGGCAGTGCATTTGGAAGAATTCGACAATCTTATATTCAGGTATAAAGTCGATTTTCTTGTATATATAAATACATTTATTAGTCGACAATCTTATATTTAGGTAGAAACGTCGATTTTCTTGTATATACACATTTAGTAGTCGATATTGAGTTGCTTAAAATCATTAACATCAAACATTTAAGTTAATTAACCTTCTTCATCTTACTGAAGTTGACATAAAGCCATAACGGCAGTGCATTTGGAAGAATTCGACAATCTTATATTCAGGTATAAAGTCGATTTTCTTGTATATACACATTTAGTTGTCGATATTGAGTTGCTTAAAATCATTAACATAACATATTTAAGTTAATTAACCTTCTTCATCTTACTGAAGTTGACATAAAGCCATAACGGCAGTGCATTTGGAAGAATTCGACAATCTTATATTCAGGTATAAAGTCGATTTTCTTGTATATACACATTTAGTTGTCGATATTGAGTTGCCCTAATACACTAATTTAAAATATTTAAGTTAATTAACCTTCTTCATCTTACTGAAGTTGACATAAAGCCATAACGGCAGTGCATTTGGAAGAATTCGACAATCTTATATTCAGGTATAAAGTCGATTTTCTTGTATATACACATTTAGTTGTCGATATTGAGTTGCTTAAATCATTAATTTCAAATATTTAAGTTAATTAACCTTCTTCATCTTACTGAAGTTGACATAAAGCCATAACGGCAGTGCATTTGGAAGAATTCGACAATCTTATATTCAGGTATAAAGTCGATTTTCTTGTATATACACATTTAGTAGTCGATATTGAGTTGCTTCAAATCCTTAACATCAAATATTTAAGTTAATTAACCTTCTTCATTTTACTGAAGTTGACATAAAGCCATAACGGCAGTGCATTTTGGAGAATTCGACAATCTTATATTCAGGTATAAAGTCGATTTTCTTGTATATACACATTTAGTAGTCGATATTGAGTTGCTTAAAATCATTAACATCAACATATTTAAGTTAATTAACCTTCTTCATCTTACTGAAGTTGACATAAAGCCATAACGGCAGTGCATTTGGAAGAATTCGACAATCTTATATTCAGGTATAAAGTCGATTTTCTTGTATATACACATCTAGCAGTCGATATTGAGTTGCTTAAAATCATTAACATCAAACATTTAAGTAAATTAACCTTCTTCATTTTACTGAAGTTGACATAAAGTCATAACGGCAGTGCATTTGGAAGAATTCGACAATCTTATATTCAGGTATAAAGTCGATTTTCTTGTATATACACATTTAGTTGTCGATATTGAGTTGCCCTAAATCACTAATTTAACATATTTAAGTTAATTAACCTTCTTCATCTTACTGAAGTTGACATAAAGCCATAACGGCAGTGCATTTGGAAGAATTCGACAATCTTATATTCAGGTATAAAGTCGATTTTCTTGTATATACACATTTAGTAGTCGATATTGAGTTGCTTAAAATCATTAACATCAAACATTTAAGTTAATTAACCTTCTTCATCTTACTGAAGTTGACATAAAGCCATAACGGCAGTGCATTTGGAAGAATTCGACAATCTTATATTCAGGTATAAAGTCGATTTTCTTGTATATACACATTTAGTTGTCGATATTGAGTTGCCCTAAATCACTAATTTAACATATTTAAGTTAATTAACCTTCTTCATCTTACTGAAGTTGACATAAAGCCATAACGGCAGTGCATTTGGAAGAATTCGACAATCTTATATTCAGGTATAAAGTCGATTTTCTTGTATATACACATTTAGTTGTCGATATTGAGTTGCTTAAAATCATTAACATCAAACATTTAAGTTAATTAACCTTCTTCATCTTGCTGAAGTTGACATAGAGCCATAACGGCACTGCATTTGGGAGAATTCGACAATCTTATATTCAGGTATAAAGTCGATTTTCTTGTATATACACATTTAGTTGTCGATATTGAGTTGCTTAAAATCCTAAATCACTAATTTAACATATTTAAGTTAATTAACCTTCTTCATCTTACTGAAGTTGACATAAAGCCATAACGGCAGTGCATTTGGAAGAATTCGACAATCTTATATTCAGGTATAAAGTCGATTTTCTTGTATATACACATTTAGTTGTCGATATTGAGTTGCTTAAAATCATTAACATCAAATATTTAAGTTAATTAACCTTCTTCATCTTACTGAAGTTGACATAAAGCCATAACGGCAGTGCATTTGGAAGAATTCGACAATCTTATATTCAGGTATAAAGTCGATTTTCTTGTATATACACATTTAGTTGTCGATATTGAGTTGCTTAAATCATTAACATCAAATATTTAAGTTAATTAACCTTCTTCATCTTACTGAAGTTGACATAAAGCCATAACGGCAGTGCATTTGGAAGAATTCGACAATCTTATATTCAGGTATAAAGTCGATTTTCTTGTATATACACATTTAGTTGTCGATATTGAGTTGCCCTGAATCACTAATTTAACATATTTAAGTTAATTAACCTTCTTCATCTTACTGAAGTTGACATAAAGCCATAACGGCAGTGCATTTGGAAGAATTCGACAATCTTATATTCAGGTATAAAGTCGATTTTCTTGTATATACACATTTAGTTGTCGATATTGAGTTGCTTTAAATCACTAATTTAACATATTTAAGTTAATTAACCTTCTTCATCTTACTGAAGTTGACATAAAGCCATAACGGCAGTGCATTTGGAAGAATTCGACAATCTTATATTCAGGTATAAAGTCGATTTTCTTGTATATACACATTTAGCAGTCGATATTGAGTTGCTTAAAATCATTAACATCAAATATTTAAGTTAATTAACCTTCTTCATCTTACTGAAGTTGACATAAAGCCATAACGGCAGTGCATTTGGAAGAATTCGACAATCTTATATTCAGGTATAAAGTCGATTTTCTTGTATATACACATTTAGTAGTCGATATTGAGTTGCTTAAATCATTAACATCAAACATTTAAGTTAATTAACCTTCTTCATCTTACTGAAGTTGACATAAAGCCATAACGGCAGTGCATTTGGAAGAATTCGACAATCTTATATTCAGGTATAAAGTCGATTTTCTTGTATATACACATTTAGTATTCGATATTGAGTTGCTTAAAATCATTAACATCAAACATTTAAGTTAATTAACCTTCTTCATCTTACTGAAGTTGACATAAAGCCATAACGGCAGTGCATTTGGAAGAATTCGACAATCTTATATTCAGGTATAAAGTCGATTTTCTTGTATATACACATTTAGTTGTCGATATTGAGTTGCCCTAATACACTAATTTAACATATTTAAGTTAATTAACCTTCTTCATCTTACTGAAGTTGACATAAAGCCATAACGGCAGTGCATTTGGAAGAATTCGACAATCTTATATTCAGGTATAAAGTCGATTTTCTTGTATATACACATTTAGTTGTCGATATTGAGTTGCCCTAAATCATTAACATAACATATTTAAGTTAATTAACCTTCTTCATCTTACTGAAGTTGACATAAAGCCATAACGGCAGTGCATTTGGAAGAATTCGACAATCTTATATTCAGGTATAAAGTCGATTTTCTTGTATATACACATTTAGTTGTCGATATTGAGTTGCCCTAAACACTAATTTAACATATTTAAGTTAATTAACCTTCTTCATCTTACTGAAGTTGACATAAAGCCATAACGGCAGTGCATTTGGAAGAATTCGACAATCTTATATTCAGGTATAAAGTCGATTTTCTTGTATATACACATTTAGTTGTCGATATTGAGTTGCCCTAATACACTAATTTAACATATTTAAGTTAACTAACCTTCTTCATCTTACTGAAGTTGACATAAAGCCAGAACGGCAGTGCATTTAACGAATTCGACAACCTTATATTCATGTATAATGTCGATTTTCTTGTATATACACATTTAGCAGTCGATATTGAGTTGCTTCAAATCATTAACATCAATTATTTAAGTTAATTAACCTTCTTCATCTTACTGAAGTTGACATAAAGCCATAACGGCAGTGCATTTGGAAGAATTCGACAATCTTATATTCAGGTATAAAGTCGATTTTCTTGTATATACACATTTAGTTGTCGATATTGAGTTGCCCTAAATCACTTATTTAACATATTTAAGTTAATTAACCTTCTTCATCTTACTGAAGTTGACATAAAGCCATAACGGCAGTGCATTTGGAAGAATTCGACAATCTTATATTCAGGTATAAAGTCGATTTTCTTGTATATACACATTTAGTATATTTGAGTTGCCCTAAATCATTAATTTAACATATTTAAGTTAATTAACCTTCTTCATCTTACTGAAGTTGACATAAAGCCATAACGGCAGTGCATTTGGAAGAATTCGACAATCTTATATTCAGGTATAAAGTCGATTTTCTTGTATATACACATTTAGTTGTCGATATTGAGTTGCCCTAAAACACTAATTTAACATATTTAAGTTAATTAACCTTCTTCATCTTACTGAAGTTGACATAAAGCCATAACGGCAGTGCATTTGGAAGAATTCGACAATCTTATATTCAGGTATAAAGTCGATTTTCTTGTATATACACATTTAGTTGTCGATATTGAGTTGCCCTAAAATCACTAATTTAACATATTTAAGTTAATTAACCTTCTTCATCTTACTGAAGTTGACATAAAGCCATAACGGCAGTGCATTTGGAAGAATTCGACAATCTTATATTCAGGTATAAAGTCGATTTTCTTGTATATACACATTTAGTAGTCGGTGTTGGGTTGCTTAAAATCATTAACATCAAATATTTAAGTTAATTAACCTTCTTCATCTTACTGAAGTTGACATAAAGCCATAACGGCAGTGCATTTGGAAGAATTCGACAATCTTATATTCAGGTATAAAGTCGATTTTCTTGTATATACACATTTAGCAGTCGATATTGAGTTGCTTAAAATCATTAACATCAAACATTTAAGTAAATTAACCTTCTTCATTTCTGAAGTTGACATAAAGCCATAACGGCAGTGCATTTGGAAGAATTCGACAATCTTATATTCAGGTATAAAGTCGACTTTCTTGTATATACACATTTAGTTGTCGATATTGAGTTGCCCTAATACACTAATTTAACATATTTAAGTTAATTAACCTTCTTCATCTTACTGAAGTTGACATAAAGCCATAACGGCAGTGCATTTATAAGAATTCGACAATCTTATATTCAGGTATAAAGTCGATTTTCTTGTATATACACATTTAGTTGTCGATATTGAGTTGCCCTAAATCATTAACATCAACATATTTAAGTTAATTAACCTTCTTCATCTTACTGAAGTTGACATAAAGCCATAACGGCAGTGCATTTGGAAGAATTCGACAATCTTATATTCAGGTATAAAGTCGATTTTCTTGTATATACACATTTAGTTGTCGATATTGAGTTGCCCTAAATCATAATTTAACATATTTAAGTTAATTAACCTTCTTCATCTTACTGAAGTTGACATAAAGCCATAACGGCAGTGCATTTGGAAGAATTCGACAATCTTATATTCAGGTATAAAGTCGATTTTCTTGTATATACACATTTAGTTGTCGATATTGAGTTGCCCTAAACACTAATTTAACATATTTAAGTTAATTAACCTTCTTCATCTTACTGAAGTTGACATAAAGCCATAACGGCAGTGCATTTGGAAGAATTCGACAATCTTATATTCAGGTATAAAGTCGATTTTCTTGTATATACACATTTAGTTGTCGATATTGAGTTGCCCTAATACACTAATTTAACATATTTAAGTTAATTAACCTTCTTCATCTTACTGAAGTTGACATAAAGCCATAACGGCAGTGCATTTGGAAGAATTCGACAATCTTATATTCAGGTATAAAGTCGATTTTCTTGTATATACACATTTAGTTGTCGATATTGAGTTGCCCTAATACACTAATTTAACATATTTAAGTTAATTAACCTTCTTCATCTTACTGAAGTTGACATAAAGCCATAACGGCAGTGCATTTGGAAGAATTCGACAATCTTATATTCAGGTATAAAGTCGATTTTCTTGTATATACACATTTAGTTGTCGATATTGAGTTGCCCTAAATCACTAATTTAACATATTTAAGTTAATTAACCTTCTTCATCTTACTGAAGTTGACATAAAGCCATAACGGCAGTGCATTTGGAAGAATTCGACAATCTTATATTCAGGTATAAAGTCGATTTTCTTGTATATACACATTTAGTTGTCGATATTGAGTTGCCCTAATACACTAATTTAACATATTTAAGTTAATTAACCTTCTTCATCTTACTGAAGTTGACATAAAGCCATAACGGCAGTGCATTTGGAAGAATTCGACAATCTTATATTCAGGTATAAAGTCGATTTTCTTGTATATACACATTTAGTTGTCGATATTGAGTTGCCCTAATACACTAATCATTAACATAAACATTTAAGTTAATTAACCTTCTTCATCTTACTGAAGTTGACATAAAGCCATAACGGCAGTGCATTTGGAAGAATTCGACAATCTTATATTCAGGTATAAAGTCGATTTTCTTGTATATACACATTTAGTTGTCGATATTGAGTTGCTTAAAATCATTAATTTAACATATTTAAGTTAATTAACCTTCTTCATCTTACTGAAGTTGACATAAAGCCATAACGGCAGTGCATTTGGAAGAATTCGACAATCTTATATTCAGGTATAAAGTCGATTTTCTTGTATATACACATTTAGCAGTCGATATTGAGTTGCTTAAAATCATTAACATCAAACATTTAAGTAAATTAACCTTCTTCATTTTACTGAAGTTGACATAAAGCCATAACGGCAGTGCATTTGGAAGAATTCGACAATCTTATATTCAGGTATAAAGTCGATTTTCTTGTATATACACATTTAGTTGTCGATATTGAGTTGCCCTAAAATCATTAACATCAAACATTTTAAGTTAATTAACCTTCTTCATCTTACTGAAGTTGACATAAAGCCATAACGGCAGTGCATTTGGAAGAATTCGACAATCTTATATTCAGGTATAAAGTCGATTTTCTTGTATATACACATTTAGTTGTCGATATTGAGTTGCTTAAATCATTAACATCAAATATTTAAGTTAATTAACCTTCTTCATCTTACTGAAGTTGACATAAAGCCATAACGGCAGTGCATTTGGAAGAATTCGACAATCTTATATTCAGGTATAAAGTCGATTTTCTTGTATATACACATTTAGTTGTCGATATTGAGTTGCCCTAAATCACTAATTTAACATATTTAAGTTAATTAACCTTCTTCATCTTACTGAAGTTGACATAAAGCCATAACGGCAGTGCATTTGGAAGAATTCGACAATCTTATATTCAGGTATAAAGTCGATTTTCTTGTATATACACATTTAGTTGTCGATATTGAGTTGCTTAAAATCATTAACATCAAACATTTAAGTTAATTAACCTTCTTCATTTTACTGAAGTTGACATAAAGCCATAACGGCAGTGCATTTGGAAGAATTCGACAATCTTATATTCAGGTATAAAGTCGATTTGTTTGTATATACACATTTAGTTGTCGATATTGAGTTGCCCTAAATCACTAATTTAACATATTTAAGTTAATTAACCTTCTTCATCTTACTGAAGTTGACATAAAGCCATAACGGCAGTGCATTTGGAAGAATTCGACAATCTTATATTCAGGTATAAAGTCGATTTTCTTGTATATACACATTTAGCAGTCGATATTGAGTTGCTTAAAATCATTAACATCAAACATTTAAGTTAATTAACCTTCTTCATCTTACTGAAGTTGACATAAAGCCATAACGGCAGTGCATTTGGAAGAATTCGACAATCTTATATTCAGGTATAAAGTCGATTTTCTTGTATATACACATTTAGTTGTCGATATTGAGTTGCCCTAAATCACTAATTTAACATATTTAAGTTAATTAACCCTCTTCATATTGCTGAAGTTGACATAAAGCCATAACGGCAGTGCATTTGGAAGAATTCGACAATCCTTATATTCAGATATAAGGTCGATTTTCTTGTATATACACCTTCAGCAGTCGATATTGAGTTGCTTTAAATCATTAACATCAAACATTTAAGTTAATTAACCTTCTTCATCTTACTGAAGTTGACATAAAGCCATAACGGCAGTGCATTTGGAAGAATTCGACAATCTTATATTCAGGTATAAAGTCGATTTTCTTGTATATACACATTTAGTAGTCGATATTGAGTTGCATAAAATCATTAACATCAAACATTTAAGTTAATTAACCTTCTTCATCTTACTGAAGTTGACATAAAGCCATAACGGCAGTGCATTTGGAAGAATTCGACAATCTTATATTCAGGTATAAAGTCGATTTTCTTGTATATACACATTTAGCAGTCGATATTGAGTTGCTTTAAATCATTAACATCAAACATTTAAGAAAATTAACCTTCTTCATTTTACTGAAGTTGACATAAAGCCATAACGGCAGTGCATTTGGAAGAATTCGACAATCTAATGTTCAGGTATAAAGTCGATTTTCTTGTACATACACGTTTAGCAATCGATATTGAGTTGCTTCAAATCATTAACATCAAATATTTAAGGTAATTAACCTTCTTCATCTTACTGAAGTTGACATAAAGCCATAACGGCAGTGCATTTGGAAGAATTCGACAATCTTATATTCAGGTATAAAGTCGATTTTCTTGTATATACACATTTAGCAGTCGATATTGAGTTGCTTTAAATCATTAACATCAAACATTTAAGTTAATTAACCTTCTTCATCTTACTGAAGTTGACATAAAGCCATAACGGCAGTGCATTTGGAAGAATTCGACAATCTTATATTCAGGTATAAAGTCGATTTTCTTGTATATACACATTTAGCAGTCGATATTGAGTTGCTTTAAATCATTAACATCAAACATTTAAGTTAATTAACCTTCTTCATTTTACTGAAGTTGACATAAAGCCATAACGGCAGTGCATTTGGAAGAATTCGACAATCTTATATTCAGGTATAAAGTCGATTTTCTTGTATATACACATTTAGCAGTCGATATTGAGTTGCTTCAAATCATTAACATCAATATTTAAGTTAATTAACCTTCTTCATCTTACTGAAGTTGACATAAAGCCATAACGGCAGTGCATTTGGAAGAATTCGACAATCTTATATTCAGGTATAAAGTCGATTTTCTTGTATATACACATTTAGCAGTCGATATTGAGTTGCTTCAAATCATTAACATCAAATATTTAAGTTAATTAACCTTCTGATTTGACATAAAGCATCTTACTGAAATCTTATATTCATAAAGCCATAACGGCAGTGCATTTGGAAGAATTCGATCAATCTTATATTCAGGTTATAAAGTCGATTTTCTTGTATATACACATTTAGCAGTCGATATTGAGTTGCTTCAAATCATTAACATCAAATATTTAAGTTAATTAACCTTCTTCATTTACTGAAGTTGACATAAAGCCATAACGGCAGTGCATTTGGAAGAATTCGACAATCTTATATTCAGGTATAAAGTCGATTTTCTTGTATATACACATTTAGCAGTCGATATTGAGTTGCTTCAAATCATTAACATCAAGTATTTAAGTTAATTAACCTTCTTTATCTTACTGAAGTTGACATAAAGCCATAACGGCAGTGCATTTGGAAGAATTCGACAATCTTATATTCAGGTATAAAGTCGATTTTCTTGTATATACACATTTAGCAGTCGATATTGAGTTGCTTCAAATCATTTAGATCAAATATTTAAGTTAATTAACTTTCTTCATCTTACTGAAGTTGATATAAAGCCATAACGGCAGTGCGTTTGGAAGAAATCGACAATCTTATATTCAGGTATAAAGTCGATTTTCTTGTATATACACATTTAGCAGTCGATATTGAGTTGATTCATATCATAAACATCAAATATTTAAGTTAATTAACCTTCTTCATCTTACTGAAGTTGACATAAAGCCATAACGGCAGTGCATTTGGAAGAATTCGATAATCTTATATTCAGGTATAAAGTCGATTTTCTTGTATATACACATTTAGCAGTCGATATTGAGTTGCTTTAAATCATTTAGATGAAATATTTAAGTTAATTAACTTTCTTCATCTTACTGAAGTTGATATAAAGCCATAACGGCAGTGCATTTGGAAGAAATCGACAATCTTATCTTCAGGTATAGAGTAGATTTTCTTGTATATACACATTTAGCAATCGATATTGAGTTGCTTCAAATCATTAATATCAAATATTTAAGATATTTAACATTCTTCGTCTTGCTGAAGTGGACATTAAGCCATAACGGCAGTGCACTTGGAAGAATTCGATAATCTTATATTCAGGTATAAAGTAGATTTTCTTGTATATACACATTTAGCAGTCGATATTGAGTTGCTTCAAATCATTAACATCAAATATTTTAGACAATTAGCCTTCTTCATTTTACTGAAGTTGACATAAAGCCATGACGGCAGTGCATTTGGAAGAATTCGACAATCTTATATTCAGGTATAAAGTCGATTTTCTTGTATATACACATTTAGCAGTCGATATTGAGTTGCTTCCTAAATCATTAATTCAACATATTTAAGTTAATTAACCTTCTTCATCTTACTGAAGTTTATATAAAGCCATAACGGCAGTGCATTTGGAAGAATTCGACAATCTTATATTCAGGTATAAAGTCGATTTTCTTGTATATACACATTTAGCAGTCGATATTGAGTTGCTTCAAATCATTAACATCAAAAATTTAAGGTAATTAACCTTCTTTATCTTACCGAAGTTGACATAAAGCCATAACGGCAGTGCATTTGGAAGAATTCGATAATCTTATATTCAGGTATAAAGTCGATTTTCTTGTATATACACATTTAGCAGTCGATATTGAGTTGCTTCCAATCATTAACATCAAATGTTTTAGTTAGTTAACCTTCTTCATTTTACTGAAGTTGACATAAAGCCATAACGGCAGTGCATTTGGAAGAATTCGACAATCTTATATTCAGGTATAAAGTCGATTTTCTTGTATATACACATTTAGCAGTCGATATTGAGTTGCTTCAAATCATTAACATCAAATGTTTAAGTTAATTAACCTTCTTCATTTTACTGAAGTTGACATAAAGCCATAACGGCAGTGCATTTGGAAGAATTCGACAATCTTATATTCAGGTATAAAGTCGATTTTCTTGTATATACACATTTAGCAGTCGATATTGAGTTGCTTCAAATCATTAACATCAAATATTTAAGTTATTTAACCTTCTTCATCTTGCTGAAATTGACATAAAGCCATAACGGCAGTGCATTTGGAAGAATTCGACAATCTTATATTCAGGTATAAAGTCGATTTTCTTGTATATACACATTTAGCAGTCGATATTGAGTTGCTTCAAATCATTAACATCAAATATTTAAGTTAATTAACCTTCTTCATTTTACTGAAGTTGACATAAAGCCATAACGGCAGTGCATTTGGAAGAATTCGACAATCTTATATTCAGGTATAAAGTCGATTTTCTTGTATATACACATTTAGCAGTCGATATTGAGTTGCTTCAAATCATTAACATCAAATATTTAAGTCAATTAACCTTCTTCATCATACTAAAGTTTATATAAAGCCATAAGGGCAGTGCATTTGGAAGAATTCGATAATTATATATTCAGGTATAAAGTCGAATTTCTTGTATATACACATTTAGTAGTCGATATTGAGTTGCTTCAAATCATTAACATCAAAAATTTAAGGTAATTAACCTTCTTTTTCTTACTGAAGTTGACATAAAGCCATAACGGCAGTGCATTTGGAAGAATTCGACAATCTTATATTCAGGTATAAAGTCGATTTTCTTGTATATACACATTTAGCAGTCGATATTGAGTTGAAAATCATTAGTTATATTTAAGTTCAAATATCTTGCAGTTGATATAAAGCCATAACGGCAAGAAGAATTCGACAATCTTATATTCAGGTATAAAGTCGATTTTCTTGTATATACACATTTAGCAGTCGATATTGAGTTGCTTCAAATCATTAACATCAAATTTTAAGTGAGTTAACCTTCTTCATCTTACTGAAGTTGACATAAAGCCATAACGGCAGTGCATTTGGAAGAATTCGACAATCTTATATTCAGGTATAAAGTCGATTTTCTTGTATATACACATTTAGCAGTCGATATTGAGTTGCTTCAAATCATTAACATCAAATGTTTAAGTTAATTAACCTTTTTCATTTTACTGAAGTTGACATAAAGCCATGACGGCAGTGCATTTGGAAGAATTCGACAATCTTATATTCAGGTATAAAGTCGATTTTCTTGTATATACACATTTAGCAGTCGATATTGAGTTGCTTCAAATCATTAACATCAAATATTTTAGTTAATTAGCCTTCTTCATTTTACTGAAGTTGACATAAAGCCATGACGGCAGTGCATTTGGAAGAATTCTTGTATATACACATTTAGCAGTCGATATTGAGTTGCTTCAAATCATTAACATCAAATATTTAAGTTAATTAACCTTCTTCATTTTACTGACGTTGACATAAAGCCATAACGGCAGTGCATTTGGAAGAATTCGACAATCTTATATTCAGGTATAAAGTTGATTTTCTTGTATATACACATTTAGCAGTCGATATTGAGTTGCTTTAAATCATTAACATCAAATATTTAAGTTAATTAACCTACTTCATTTAACTGACGTTGACATAAAGCCATAACGGCAGTGCATTTGGAAGAATTCGACAATCTTATATTCAGGTATAAAGTCGATTTTCTTGTATATACACATTTAGCAGTCGATATTGAGTTGCTTCAAATCATTAACATCAAAATTTAAGTTAATTAACCTTCTTTATCTTACTGAAGTTGACATAAAGCCATGACGGCAGTGCATTTGGAAGAATTCGACAATCTTATATTCAGATATAAAGTAGATTTTCTTGTATATACACATTTAGCAGTCGATATTGAGTTGAGTTAGTTATCTCAAATATTTGCAGTGCATTTGGAAGAATTCGACAATCTTATATTCAGGTATAAAGTTGATTTTCTTGTATATACACATTTAACAGTCGATATTGAGTTGCTTCAAATCATTAACATCAAAAATTTAAGGTAATTAACTTTCTTTTTCTTACCGAAGTTGACATAAAGCCATAACGGCAGTGCATTTGGAAGAATTCGACAATCTTATATTCAGGTATAAAGTCGATTTTCTTGTATATACACATTTAGCAGTCGATATTGAGTTGCTTCAAATCATTAACATCAAATATTTAAGTTAATTAACCTTTCTTCATCTTACTGAAGTTGACATAAAGCCATAACGGCAGTGCATTTGGAAGAATTCGACAATCTTATATTCAGGTATAAAGTCGATTTTCTTGTATATACACATTTAGCAGTCGATATTGAGTTGCTTCAAATCATTAACATCAAATGTTTAAGTTAATTAGCCTTCTACATCTTACCGAAGTTGACACGAAGCCATAACGGCAGTGCATTTGGAAGAATTTGACAATCTTATATTCAGGTTGAAAGTCGATTTTCTTGTATATACACATTTAGCAATCGATATTGAGTTGCTTCGAATCATTTCCTTCACTTATTTAAGTTAATTAACCTTCTTTATCTTGCTGAAGTTGACATGAAGCCATAACGGCAGTGCATTTTGAAGAATTCGACCAACTTATATTCAGGTATAAAGTCGATTTTGCTGTATATACACATTTAGCAGTCGATATTGAGTTGCTTCAAATCATTAACATCATATATTTTAGTTAATTAACCTTCTTCATTTTACTGACGTTGACATAAAGCCATAACGGCAGTGTATTTGGAGGAATTCGACAATCTTATATTCAGGTATAAAGTCGATTTACTTGTATATACACATTTAGTAGTCGATATTGAGCTGCCCTAAATCACTAATTTAACATATTTAAGTCAATTAACCTTCTTCATCATACTAAAGTTT